>NW_013525916.1:628670-632018 GCF_000836215.1 Papilio polytes
CACCGGACCTCGGAGAGGCTTGTAATCTCTGCCCATAATCGAATCATGCTTTTAGAACAATGCTAGTTTACCTGAAAGGGATTTGGATATTGTGTGGTCAGTGTCACCCTCTATGGTACTCTGTATTCAGAAATGCATTCTATTTTTATATAAGCTTTCGCCCGCGACTCCGTCCGCGTGGAATTAGAAAACAAAAGTAAGTAGCCTGTATGTTCCAGACTATCCTCTACATCTATGCAAAATATTATCGCAACCGGCTCAACAGTTTAGGCTACAAACTCTAACAAACATCTATCCATCTAAACTTTCGATTTCTAATATTAGTATGATAATTACGTCATTGTTCATATAATATTCAGTTGAGAATTAAGTATAGTTTAAGTATAAAGTCGAGGATAAGTGTGTAATTGAAACGGACAATGTTTTGATTTGAAGATAGGTATTACTCGTGCTTTAAAAGTTTGTCGATGCACGCGTTAACTGACAGTATTGACCAGAGGACGGTACTCGGTCGGGGAATATTGCATCGACAAACTTCTGCAATGCTAAGTGTTATGTTCGAAATAGTGTAGTACAGATTAAAAAAACTGGGCCATTCTTAGTATCTCCACAACAAGCAAATGTTTTTAAATAATAGTATGCATCTGTCCACTCCCATACGCGGTACGTTTGTCAACACGCGCTGGTCGCCGCTTACATCTCTCATTATAAAAATAACGGTACTGCCGTTCTGTTCCCAGTTGGGGTAAAAAAGCCTCGATCGTTTTTTCTCCCCCGTCCATTTTTAAATACGCATTCAATATTCACTGTATTCTTTTCACCGTTGCTTTTATTTCTTTTTTTCCAAGTTTAAACTGTTTATTGGTTTTTTGCGTTTACACCGTAAACTATTTTTTGTCTATTGTGTGCTTTGTTCGTTTGTAGAGAATACTAAAATGTACTTCGTATATTTTTATAAGAAACGAAGGAGTTTTTTTTATTTATTTGATTTGATTGCATATTGTTAATAATTAATACAGTCCAAATGCAGTAGTTAAGTTAATATTACATTTCCTAAATATTTAATACTAATTGTTGCTCGCGACTTCGCTCGCGTGAAATAAAAAACACAATAAAAACATAGCCTTTACTCACTGATAACGTAGCTTTTTAATGGTGTTAAAATTTTTGAAAATGGCCTAGTAGTTTTTGAGTTATTTCAATACATACAAAAATACAAATCTATCCACTTTATAATATTAGAATCGAGTACAGACTAAAATACCAACTTGATAAATTTTTTATTTCCATCAAACCGAACATTTCCCTATTAAAGTTCCTACTAACATCCCATCATTTAAATTCTAAAGCGACTTGCCATGAAAACATACCTTCCGATCGATACGTAAAATTGGATTTCTTATCTGACTCGACCACCGATGTTTCAAATCGCTTAAAAACTCTACAGGTTTTCGTATCAATCGAACTGAGTTATTAGATTGTTGGAGGGCGCTTGAGGGAGGGACGGCCGGTGCCAGGCACTGAAAAACCGAGTAATAAGCTTTTGTTATTTAAAACGAGGAATTAAGAGGCATCAAGGTATGATATCAAGCGGTCGAACTGTAATTGCCACGTTTACCTTTCACGCCAACGCGGCTTTGCTTCACCTGGTTTCAATTTGATTCTTCATTTATTACTTTCAGATTACTTTGTTGCTATGTTTGCAGTTTGATTAAATATTTTAAATTGATATTTATGATGTTTACTTAAACGAGTCAAACCACAAAAATGTATTGAAATATTGTTAATATTATAAATGCGATAGTGTAGACAGATAAATGTTTCTTAGAGTCTTAACAGCTGAACGGATCTCAATGAAATTAGGCGTAGATGTAGAACATAGTTTGGAAGAATACATAGGGTACTTGTTTTCGTTTTTTTTAATTCTCTAATATTAAATAGTTATCTGCAGTAATTTTAAGATAATGAATATGATCCACTAAAATGTTTGCCACCATTTCTACACAGGTACGTGTATTTTAAATTAAAAAAATGTTACGTCCCGCATACAAAGGGTTGCAAATTGTTAACGTACTTTCTCGCTGAAATTTCCACGACCAAAATAATGTAACAAAAACTTAAAAACCTCATTTTATAATTTTACAACTTTATTGTTAGACCCCAACACAATGGCTCGTACATTTTCCACGTGAAATTGTTAGTTGCAACGTTACCTTAAACGTTTCACTAATGACATAGGTTTTTTTTAATAATATTTCGAGATATTAAAAAAAAAGAAAAACATTTAGATACTTATAAGAGGTATATAGCGCGTTCTATTTTTAAACATCTTTGGAGGTTTCAATTGGTTGTGTTTAAAAAACCTTTCAATCTATCAATCTTTGTAGAGCTTCAAAAGCGATCGCTCATTGATTGTACATCGCTACTGGGGCGTGTCGGAATTCTGTTCGATTTAATGAATCGAATGATCAATGTAAATAACAATGACAATAGGCCCTTTTAAATGTGTAAATTGCAGACGGCCCCATGTGGCAATGAGTCGGCGAAAATGCTCTATCATTTAGTGTTGGCGCATCACTCCCTACAATGTGTGCTATTAAAACGGCCGCCATATTGCTTTTGGAACGGAAGTATTGGTAACCACAATTATTCTTTAAACCACATATGATAAAAAAAATACTGGGATATGTGACATAGAGAACGTTCTTTCGGTGCTTTCATGCTGACCATAACCATTTTATCGATTACTAAAACCATCTCTTATTTGTAGGAATAGCACTCGACTGTTTCATAACGTATTTAGAACCTAAGTTTGATGTCGGTCGGCCGATAAAATAGTTAATTACAAGTTGAAGTACTCGTAATAAATGGACGGCTTGACAGCGAACCTGTATATCTCGGTAGTAGTTTAAAACATTTAGGTACACACACATTCTTAAATCGCTCTATTCTAAACAATTTTATATTATCTTAAGACTAGCTTTAGCCCTTGATGTCATCCGCACGGAATGGAAAAATCTTAGAAGCCTATTTGTTATGCAATAATTCGTTAAGACCCGTAAATCCATTTTGAAATAAGTAATAACAAATATTCATATATTCAAACTTTTTCATTTATAATAATAATATCACAAAATTGTATTTTTAAACTTACGAGTAAATAAAAAATGTATACAAACCAGTATTATGTACATCGTGGTTATTTTGTATTGGAAATGTTTCCAAACAGATGCCTCTTCCATTCACCTAATGATATACATTGACAGATTTTTCCATTTATCTTTTCCACGCCCTTAATTTAACTTTGCCCCCATAGAAGAGCAAGTCAGTACTTTGAAGGGCCTTGAC
>NW_013525916.1:632650-644515 GCF_000836215.1 Papilio polytes
CATCACTAGTAAGCGCGAATGGGGTAGGTTCTGTGCGAATTCACGAGCAGAACGCAACGCGTGGGCTCGCATTAGCATGTCAAACGCGCCACGCCGCTAGCCGCCGCCAGGGAGCGCTTGTGAATTTTTAACAATGCATAGTTGTCTGCCACTGATTGAGTATCGATAATGTTTATTAAGGTATCATATACATCACTATGAGTATGCAGTTTACAATCGTTTAAAGATAAAAACTTACTATGCGATAGAGAAAAACAAATGAATTAAGAAAGAAAAGCCCAGGTATATGGTTACCTCGACAACGTGACTTCTGTGGTTTACGCTCTTGCTTTGCCGCTCGTCAAATGTATTTGCGATTCTTGATTTAGCACGTACTGGGGGCAAAGAAACATCGCGAATATCGACGTCTTTAGAATGTAAAAAGAGCATTCCAGTATGTGGCCGGATTTTAAAACACTCTTAACTTTTCTAAACCTGCTTTAATAACAATTTTCATTGAATTTTATTTAATAAAATGTTAGCGCTTTAAAGATTTGCCCTTTTCAATTTATAAATTAACCAATACTAAGCAGTAAATGGTAAAAGAATTTTTATTCTAACACGAAATTAAAGATGGCGGTACATCGGCTCATCTCGCTATTAATTCCAATGAAATTCAGCAATAATTACACCTTCAAAGGCACAGAAGACGCACCCTGTGAGGAAAACCATTACAAAGTTATATTCAAAAAAGTATCCAATGCTTTGGTATTTGAGTATAATTTAGATTGTAACGAATCGCGGTTAGATAAAGCTTAGGAGAGGATAAGCGGATTTCAAAAGGAACACGTGATCAGATGGTGATTGCGCGCCCCTCCGCTATTTGAGTCATATTTTAATATTGCGAACAGGGTAAGCGTCTGCTAGATTAAATTTAAATTGTAGCCCACGAGGGGTCTGCTGCGGACTCAAACGGGATACGCGACAGGAAGGTGTCTTGTCGCGCACGTGTCTGTCGTCGAAAATGAAATAGGTATATGTTGTTTGTTGCATCATAAAACATCGCCACTAAATTGTCGAAAATAATAGCGTCATCCGTAATATACTTGTTTTCTGACGGTCTCAAATCTAGTAATCATTTTTGAAGGATTTATTTGTGTAAAATAGAAATGATATCTAAAATACTCATAAAAACTGGCAATAATAGTTCCCGCCGCTTGTTTCTTCATTTATAAAAAAAATTACGTAGAATCTCTGGGAAGAATTAAAAATTATTTAAAAAATAATCTCAGTTTCGAATTTAAGTCTACATTTTACTCGTAGTATAATTACACTGGCGTACATATTTCTCTTTAACGATTTCTTTAGTGTTCTCGCAGTGAAATTTTCCAATGTTCCGCATCATAAGAACTAACGGCTTAATATCGAGTAAGGTTCACTTGACTCCCTCCGAGGAGGTTGTATAAGTCCTCATTACCCGGCAAATATCTAATTTAACCTCTCCTCGGTTACTATGAAAAATCCAAGAAACTGCTTACCGTCGTGTTGTACTTTCAAATTAGTTTTTAAAACACATGCCATAAGCGTTGCTTCTAAAAAAATTAAATTATAATATACATTTGAAAACATCTGATTTTCAAATATTCTTAAACAATTGTGTCGCTATCATGGATCATGTCAACAACACATGCAGGCTGTACATATTTCAATATTCATAAGTACTAAGTAGTTGATTTAAAGTTTCTATCATTTCTTTACTCGCTATCGCTTATGGCTTACTCCACCCGCGGTTCAGTGTGATTAAGGCGCCCGGAACCTCCGCGCTCATATTCGAGGGCCTTAAGATTTGTTAATTACAGGCAACATTAAAATTAACTACCGTCAGCGCTTTCATAAAAATCCCACCCCCGACCGGGCGGCAAATTCAAAAGAAAAGCCGAATTGAATTCCGTCCCATTGAATCTTTTCATTTTGAGAATTTGTTGAGTCGTTCATTTTCACGGGAAAGTTCACGAATAATTTTTAATCAAATATTTCGTTGAGGAGACTAGTTTTGTTTTTAATCGGTTTACCGGCTACAGGCAAATAGCAACCAAAGTACTAATGATGTTTCTTGTTAAGGTTTTCCCGATGTTTACTGACATAGTACTTATTTTCAAGCCATCCATTTTATATTAAATGGATATTGTGTTGATGCGCAGACATAATACGATGGTTATCAATGCAACAAAATGATTTTGTAAACCCATATTAAAATTTCAATTACGATTTTAATCCGAAACACACCTAAGCGTTAGAGGTTGAAGGAATCGCTCCGTGCCGGGTGGAAGTCTCACTTAACCTCGCGTTATCAGCCCCTAATGTAAGGCCGGGCCACACGGCCGACAGAGACAAATGGCTGCAGTCGAACACCTACACAACGCTCTAGCAACACCGCCGCGAGCTTGTGAAATGTGCGGTAAAGCGTTCTTGTGGTATTTATTTATCGTACAACAGAGTTTAGAATGAATTTGAATAATTTAATGTAAGGTACGTTGATAACTCTCTAGCACAGCAGCGTCTTTCACGGAAATCCAAGATTCGGTTCCATTCTACACGACTTTACCCGCGAGAAATTGAAAAAAAATAATATAAATACACCCTATGTTACTCACTGATAACATAGCTTTTTAATGGAACAAGAATTTTTTAAATCCGACCAGTAGTTTTTGAGGTATTTCAATTCATACAAAAATAAAAAATAAAATCTTTCATCATTCTAATATTAGAATAGAATAGTATAAATACAGGGTATTCAGTCTTTAGTGGATAATCCTAAAAGTCCTGTAGTACACACATCAAGGCATTAAAGAAAAAAGTAAATTCAAGCGGGTTCGCAAAATATATATATCAGTACTAAAATATGAAATACTTCCATCATTGTGTAGAAAAGTAAAGACAAAAGTAATTGAAATATGTCAAGCTTTTAAGATGTCACATGAAGTAATCGTTTAACATCCTTGTTTCGGAATTGTATTTAATATAATTTGCTGGCCATCTCTTTAAGTGCCGCAAACAACTGTCGGGAGCTTTGATTTCCTTTAAGGGACATGACTTGGTTGAGCTTTTTGTGTACTGTATGATTATCCAAAAATCATAAGTTTGAAATAATTAATGTCAATAATTAAAGACATATGTTTCCAGATATTTTTAATTTGGAATAAAATACCAATTATCATCGTGTCCATTGCATCAAGTTTGTTTAACAAATGTAAACATTCATAGCTACTGCATACAAGAACATTTCTCTACCCATCAAGCGGCAGCCGCTTTGACCAACAATAAAGCGAAATAAACAACGAAATCCGCCACAATATTGCGAAATGCGCGTACGTCAGCTGGACCGCTCCCTGCGGCTTATTTGGTATCTGTTGCTCGGAGAGTCTATCTAAGGAAGCCTGTTTCGGCCCTTAAAAGGCGCGCTCTGACCATTCCAGCACTGTGTGTGCCACAATTGTCAGGGTTTCACATTAAAATTGAATTGTACAACGTGTAAGCGCTGTCCGGCTCGAAGGACCAGCGCTACAATAGCCCATTAGTGCGGCAAAAGGCAACATGCCATTATGATGTTGATAGTAAATTATTTGAGACTGTTCGTGATGCATTATATTTGCTCTAAAAGATATAAACAACATTCATTTCAGTGATAAAAAAGTTATACTTACTTTTGTTTCTTAATAAATAAAGAATCATTTGTTTTTAAATTTATCTTCCACCTACTATACCTAGTTTAAAATTCAATGTTCAATGTACATTCATTGCTCACGTTGTTTTATTTTATTTATTGCTTGCTTTGCTTGCATTGCTTGACTAAAAGTTACAAAATGGTTTACAAAAACTTTTAACCTCTCATATCCATATTCATTTACTTTATTTTACAAAGATTAAACATAATTTATTAATATTGAAACAGTTTAATCACAAAACCTGTGGCTAATGTAATCAAACTCGATATAACTAGGAACAACGTTTTATTTTCTTTCCCTTTTTTCCCGTCCTAAATCACAGTGATCGCAATCTCTAGAAGCAATATCCTATTTGGTCATGCAAGTTGCCTTTTTCGAATAAAGGCTTAGTGATGCAAAAATAGACTCGTACGAGGTCGTACATCACTTGACGACAGCACGTTAAGTTACTATCTAGCTTGTGATCCAAGTTTAACTAGAACGATGTCAGAGCGACGTACCATAAAAATAGGCCAAATGAAACTGTCCGAAAATATGCAATTTAGTTTCGCTTGAAAATTTTTGTCATATAACTTTTCTTCTAAGAAAAAAAAACTAGATTAATAGTTTAGTCTGTGTTAAGTTTACTTAGTTTTTTAATTCCTAACCTAATGAAAGCAGACGTTAGCAATTCAAAGTGTTCTTTTATAACAAAAATTACGTTTTCGGATATCTTAATAAAATTTTCATATATTATCTCGCAAATCAGTTAGTAATTAATATCTCGCCTGAGTTGCACATTCGATAAGATATTGATAATTACACAGGCTTATGTTATTAAATGCAGCCTTTAATCTTGCGTAAAATACACCGCAGTTTAAGGTAACAGATTATTGAGACAGTATCAGATATATCGCACGTCAATTTAACTTGAAAATTCCTTTTAAACGTTGCAGTTGCAATATAATTGCTATGACTCACACCAGTTTTTGTTTCTTACGAAAGACGTATCTTCAATAACTAGTTTGCGAAACGCCTCCGTCAACATGATACATGATGTTACGTGTTGATTACATTTATAAATTTCATTATTAATCCAACCGAGTAAATTGTTACATTCAATAAACGAAAGGTTTTGTTTTTAAAATATAATGAGATTAAGACTAAGATTTATGAAATATCTTTTTTTTTAGTACTTTAGTACTTTAATTTTTCGAGAATTTTTAGGCATATTTTCCTTTTACGTGTGCTCCTTATCCAGTTACTAACACTTAATATGAAAGAATCCTCAAACTCAATTTATTTCTTGTCTTAATTTCAAAGCCACTAAGTTTATCTTACTAATACGAGTAGCTTGCAGTAGCTAACTCTTTAGCTGCGACATGATCGAAACAATAGTCGTCGAGGAGATGACAAAGCCGCCGTCGTGACAGTCGGCTTCCGAGGCACGTGCGTTGGGGCACCTCGGAGCACGTCGAGGCACGTCGGGGCACGTTGGGCGATCACGACGCCATTGTCATCGACGGGACGTCTCCTGCTGGCCGGATCCGAGCCTCAGTCACGCGCCTTGCAGTTAACATGCACAACTTGACGGTCCTTTCATGTCCCATCTGACAATATTGACGGTCTAATTTATTGCACGTTTGATCGATATTTGTAAAACTTTAACTTGAATAGTTTCTTAATTCAGAGGTAACAATTATGATGGGATTTAGTTCGGAATTTAATTACTATATGTCAAATTATATAACAGGATGAAAAAGGTGTAATCTCGTTATAAACCTATCAAGAAGACCCTTCGATAATACACCAATAAACAAAATAAACATCTATACGACCGAATAAAAACTGTGGGATCGACGTCAAAATATCCGAGCGACGCCTTTTCCCATTCGCCAATTTACACAAATAAAAAAAGCATTAAGCCGCAAGCGCACTAGAGTAAGCAAATACGAAAATAACGAACTTGTAGTGACACAAAACCCTAAGGGCATATTCGCGCGGGCATGCGGAAAATTTACTTTGCAAATAATAAAGGAAAATATAGCATACCAATGCGGGCCGGCTGGAGGACGACCGTTTATTATTTCATTGTGCACGCTCGATGGACGCTTCCTTCAATATCCGAGGGCAGGAGCGTCGGCAGAAAAACATTTTTTGTCGAATTGTATTTTTATTATATTCAAGTCTTCGAACTCGGCATCAATAGAACCTTTAATAATGGGATTATATATTTTTACCTTTTTATGAAGAAATTCGGGATTACATTTACAAATTACAACCTTCATTTCTTAGATTAATAAAACGTAAAAAACTTGGAAATAAAATATGTCGTTATGCACATGACTGCTAGCAATACTATCATCAATAAACAATCCATTTTTAAAAGCGTAATCACACCATTTTAAAAACAATAACATAACTCACGCCATAACTCAAAGTGGTAAGTAGAGAACTCCACCACGGACCTCCATTTATCGAGATCCTAATACACCTCTCTCTCGCTATACATACAAAAACTAGAAACCAAACGGTCAAATAAAGTAAATCGCGCAAAGAAGGCGCATTAGTTCATTGCTTATCTTATACCTCTATACTATATATTTATCGACCTAGACAGTTACACAAAGCTACACATAAACACACCAAATTCATTGCAAAATGCGTAATTTGCTTTAATTATAGCACTTCACATTACTTCCTTGATCCCAGCCGTGCACGCCGCAGACAAAACAATTATATAATTCAAATGGAAATCCCTAATTGGCGTGTTTTCTCTGTCAGCAAAAAACGTTGTAATTCCTTTGTACAGTGGCTGTACTCGCCAATTTAATTATGATAAAATATAATTTGCATGAACGTCGAGATTTTTCACAGCGAGTTATGGAATTTATAAATTTAATTGAAACAAAAGTTACAACAATGTAGCGATTATGTACAACTACATAGATAAAATTCTTAAAATAAGATATGGATCTTCGGAAAACATTGGGACACAAATTAATTTGTCTTTCTTTACAAAGTGTGACTTATTGACCACAATTAGAAAATACTAGCTATTCCCGTGCGGCTTTATCCGCATAAAATTACAAAAATTTTATTTTATTGTTTACATTTGTCAAATTATCAATATCAAATGTCAAAATGACATGACATGACAAACCTCGGTAATCTTGCTTCCTTGATGTTGGCAGCAACTTATGATCTCTTTTCCACATTAGGGTTTTTATCCAAAATATTCACCCCCTAAGTTTAATGGCGTGAATATATATAGCCTAAAGCGTGACGTAAGTGTAGGGCTTTGAATTAAAAAATGAATTTTTCAAAAATATGCTGCATTTGTTGACATCTTAGGCAACAAAGAAGTGTGAGTTTACGCTTTATTATCATAGTATAGATTGTTGTTATACACCTTTGTTAGAGTATTTCTAGTACATCTTTCCGTTCGTTTTTATTTACTCAATGTAACGTTACAATTTTCGAACTCCAATCAGTCCAAAAATTAAAACTGACTAACTAACTAACTAAAGTAAAGCTGGACAAGAATCAAAATCTTAATGAATGTAACAAAATAATTACTAACGAACATAATTACGACTTAATTATAATTATGCCCTTATTAGCTTTGTTTCTTTGAGACAATACAACTTTATAATTACAACGACTTTGAAACTTCCAGATTCATTCGTAACGATTCTATTTATACTAAATCTCATCAAACCGATTTGCACAATGTTTTTTTATAATTAAAACAATGTGTAACTTTCTTAAAGGTTACGAATCTTAATAATATTTACAAATTCCAAATTACGACTTTTTATTTCAACTTAATGTTTCTTTAAATATGTTTTTCTTAACAAAGTCTTTTTTGTCTCTACTTTATATAAATGCCAATCAAAATAATAACTTGTTGTATTCGAAATGAAGCTTCAAATATTCCTGTTGGTCTGTTCACTTGGCCTTTCGAGTGACAGCACTAACGATTCCAAAACTCGAATTTCAATCAAATTCCCAACGTGACTCGACAGCGCTCCGTCAGTGGAACTGAGGCTACGAGGTGCTAAACGGTCCAGAATGTCCACTCGTACGGACGGACCGACCAATTTACATGCCGGTAAGGGGCACCGGGTCACGCCGTCAACTAGTGTAGGCAGTTGTTTTTCTGTGCAGAATATAGATTGAATATTTGTCACCGATTGACATAAACGTCACAGCCCAACTGTCACATAGTACTTAAACAATCATCTCGTATTATATCGCTCTTTGTACCTTAGATCCTTGAAAGAAGTAAGTCTGGCTTTTGTCTCCTAAAAATAAAAAATAACAAAATTTTATATGCATCTAAACAGCAATAATTTTTTACTTGATGCAACATAATCCCAATATGTAAGTTTCATCATCCCCTTCCATTTATTTCTAATCCGGACTGTCCCTACTTTCTGTATCATTATGGTTAACGTTTATCTACACGGTTACCGCTGCAGGCATCTTGTACTATCTCGCCGCTCGACGCTCACCGCTCGCCGCTCGCCATGTTAAACAAACTAATTGTTCAATGTTTTTATGAATGGACATATGTAACTCTGTTCTAAGTGTAAGGGACAACAAATTTATGGTTATTTTTGTGACTTTTGAGAGTTCTTGCCTTATACAAAAACATATCTATAGAGTTCAATCAATTGGATACAATTGGAAATTTAAACTAAGTCCTAAAACATATTCAGAGCTACAATAAGTGTAAGTTAAAGTTAACTTATGAAGTTAAATATAGTTATGACTTATTATACACTTGGATAAACCTTTAGTGAATATTGTAACGTCTCTATTTTAGTATTAAAGCGGTAGTATTTCTACGAATTGTGACTATAAACAAATAAATCCGGACTATAATCTGGTATTTTACGAGGGAAACTGCAACGCTACGATAGTCAATGAACTTTAAAATTTTATTTCCTCAAAAGGTCACCGTCTAGACTTGTAACTTGCAGTTTATACGGCATTATTAACGATTAACTTTAGTACGCTACCTCGCTGCAAATAAAGAACTTTTATTGTAACAATAAACATGATTGCTATCGGTGGAAGCGACAAGGTTTGATCAAGAATTTATATTTTTTAGATTACACTGACGATAAGCTATTATTTTTTAATATTCATATGTCTGTATTTTCATATCTTGTATACTATTTATTTTACATGACGCAAAATAACATATTATATAAACATATAGCACCACTGGCTGCGGAATCCGATGACTCAAGCAACCAGTGGTCAGGGCAGAGACAGGAACCTCCTCACAATGCGTGCGGTACTAAAATAACTGCCTTTTGAATGCCTTAATCCAACTGCCTAGCAAGAGTTTATTTGAATTTTGGTTGAAGTTTTTAAGTATTAGCCCATGCACTGAAACGACCATCGGAATAATGGTAGTCGACATCATACGCCACATGGCGGTAATCTCGAGAGCTAGTTCTTTATTTATTTAATTATTAGTTTATTGTATCAGTTACAATTAACAATTATTTCTCTATTTTCAGGCATGCTGAGATCTACATTCGACCGGCCGGATCACGAACGTGAGTACATTAGTGAGTTTTAAACATGTTTGTATAATCGACATCATTTTTGTAATATCCAAATATTAGATATATACTATTTTTCTTAGCAAAAGCGTTATTGGTTACAGCAAATGAAAAACTACCTTAATTTGTTATATGGCCTTTTTTTCTGAATATGATTTACTGACTTAAACATAGCTACGATTCGTGTTTCACAATACGCCAGTTTCCTTTCAAATGGCGTTCGGTTATTTGTCAAATAAATCAAGCGAATGCCGATGTACCGACGAACAGCGCCGACAAAAATCAACTAGAAAAAGCCAGCAACAAAAATCCCAGCATTTATTAAACTATTGCTGTGTTATTCCAAAATATTGTTAGACAATGTTTAATTTAACACGTGTTTTAACTCTTTCCCGTAGATTGATATTATGAACGTCGCAGTGGTTACATGTTCCATCACTACGTATCACATTGCTTTGGTGTATGTGCTTTATTGTTTACGGGTGAAGGTCGCATTTCGCAAGCCAACGATAATTATTATTTGTCAAAAAACTGGGCGCAAGAATCGCGATAGAAAAGCGTCGACGTATATTTTAGCTAAAACTTAATTAAAACAGCGTCTAATTCTTTTATGGTTAGACATTTGTTTAGAATTTCGTAACATTATAAAAATTATACACTAACGAAAATTTATAGACACAGCAATCAAAACTGAATAAATCTGTTAAAACAAACAATTTGCATTTGTAATGTAAATTACAAATCAGCCGCATGTAACGTGTTCTTTAGTATTTTCTGTGTAGAGTAGCAAAAAGACATGTAGACACGTGCCCGCACAAAGTTCGGCGACGCGTTCACCCGTTAAATCTCTCAGGTACTGGCCAAATTAATTCATAACACGTCTTGATGTGGAATATTTAATATTTTCATACCACAGAGTAAATACGTTATGAGTTACTTAAGCTTGTCGATTTTTTTAAACTATTTTTAATATATGGAAATTTTATAAAGATGCTGTAATCCTGAAACTGTGTTTTTCAATTGAGCTGTACAGCTTACATTGTGTAGTTCAAACTAAAAATGGAAGAAGGCTTTACACTAGTTTCTGTGTTAATTTTTTTTTAGAATTACTAGCAAACGTAAAAAGACGAAGAAAATCTTTACTTTGTCCTACGACTATGTTAGTTATCTAAACGATGTCATTATAATTAAACAAATGCAACATAATTTGATCATGTAATTAACTCTGTAATTAAAGCTTATCAATAAATGTCAGAATTGCGTAGTTTGTCACTTTCTCTAATAACATTCACATCTAAGATTCATAGTCCTTGATTATATTCGATATTAGGAAGGCAAATAGAGAGTACATTATCGCATATTTGTTTAGGCTCCCCGCAGACTAGCACAACAAGTGTTGTCATACCGCGCCCATGTTTGTCCCCGGCTTTACACTAATATTGTTCATATCACTGAAAAAGCATCAACCCAATTTTGATTAAGCATTAAAATAACGTCTATTTCTATTCGATTTTCTCATAAAATACTTAAACATGACCATTTATTTCTACTGCATAGAAATCTTATGTTTCTTAAGTCTATACACGGTAGGAGTTTTACAAAGTCTTCACAACTAGGAGCACTTTAACTGAAAACAATATCAATATAGCCTGTTACAACGCTGCGCTCCAACAAATGAAAAAAGACACTCAACGTAAACGACTACCTGAATCACTTTGTCGTTTAACGAAGGACAATGTCGTTAAGAAGGAAAGAGGCTCGATTTAACGGAAAAACTGTCTTATCTATATAACGATCGAGCATTATTTCACGGGCCGGGGCCTTGAAGTGAATTTGCATTATTTTTTATCGTTCGAACCGGTGACACTTGATGTTCCCGTCTTTGTAGTTACAATGGACGAGCCGGCGTCTAACTAAACGGTCTTAAAGAATATTTTCTATTAGCTACGGCGTTTAAGAAAAATCATCTTTGTTATTCACGTTGCATTATCCGCTTTTACACAATACCTTGCGATTCTCGGAGGATAATAAATGATTTTATAAGGGTTGTTTTAAAATATACGACGTAGACAGGGTAATATTTTTTTAGAAGTTTGATAGGAATTATCATCGTCATCTGCTATTGAACTCTAGACAAAGGAACAAGGATATAACATTTTCGCAATCGTAAAGGTTTTTGAATCCTTTTTTGTTACTTTTTCTCTTATAAGTTTATGTTAATCAAGCATCGCTTCTGGCTCTTTCCTAATCATTAAAAACTTCTTTTATGTCATTTGTTATTTTCAAATTATCATCAGCATGTCGTTCCAATCGTCATTGTATTTCCATTTACAAACGAACGTTCAACTAACTACAGTTCGTATTTGAATTTACAAAAATAAAACGAGATATATAAAAGTGGAGGGCTTTGAACAGCGGCGTACGTTTCCAAAAGGGGCAGTCGAAATGTAGCAGCATTTCGCTGTATACCAACGCATTCTCCATTGTAATGTCACTTAGCATTTTTCAGTTGCCTGCCCGCAGCTCGAATGCGGCGTATTTCAGCGCTTTTAGCTTTTAGATATTACAACGATCGTCTAAGGGGCCATTTTCTCTGCATC
>NW_013525916.1:644583-676486 GCF_000836215.1 Papilio polytes
ATGGCGCGGTTATTGGCTTTCGATGCGCTTCCTGCCACCGCCGAGGTGCGGTGTGCCGCGGCCTTAATCCTACATACTGATAACTCGTCGATACGAATGGAAAACTTCGAGCACTATCCCCTTTATATGCTAAAATCGTTTTCACCCCTCTTTCTAGTTTCCTTTACCATTTTGGAATAGGATAAAGAAAATTCTAAGTAACTTTAATCGTGTAACAAAACATTTAACTGCTACTAATTTCATTTATTAAGATGCCCCAAAATTGAGCTAAAAAGCTCCGAAAACTCGACGGAGTTTTGTTTTTAATTGTATGTATTTACGGCGAGCGGAACTCGAAATGATAATATTATTTCATCCAAGTTTCGGAACGAAGTTATCCGGCGACCTCGGGCATGAGACGCAAAACAAACTGCCAACTCCCGCACTGATACAATCAACTTGCTGAGTGTTCTTTTTTTTAAGGGAAATATTTCAAAATGCTGTCTACGTTCGAATTTATTGATGAGTTTGCGATATGAAATTCCTTTTTGTGTTATCGTGACGAAGTTTTTGATATTAAGATGATAAAGAATGGTATTTAAATGTTTCTTGTTTGTAAAATGACTACTATTTTTAAAAGAAACTAAAAAGATACAATTACAAAATTGTTTTTTTTTAAACTTACTACATATAGCTTACTTACTCCACTCTTATAGTAAATTAATTTATGTTGTTTGTTATAGTTTCAATTTTATTAAAACGTAAAAGAAAACTATGACATAATACATATTTTACCTTCTAACAGTAAATGTATATTTGGCCAGTCATTTAGTAATATTCAGCGATACATTTTACTATCGGATATTGTATGCGCTATGAAATACACACTCGCGGTCAAAGCCATTAACTAAATGAAGGTTTTTGGACAATGGAACAAAATAATAATAGTGCTCCGACCACTGCTCCTCATATTTTCTATAATATCAAGAAAAAATTGTACCCTTATCGTGTTCATATATTAAATTGTAAAGCTATTTTTAACATTCTTTCTCATTTTACTATCGTATGTTTTATGGCATGTAATATTTATATAATCTTTTTTTTAAAATGCACAGACAATCATTTTTTTAGGAATATTTTACCTTGGTACTGAGCTAGATACTACGAGTTAAATTCATCACGTACCCCAGAAGAGTAGACAGAAATAAATCATTTAATGCGGTGCCTAAACAACTCTTCCGTATCTACCATTCATACATGTAAAACACTGAAAACTTCAAACATATAAAATAAAAATTGTAATAAAATTGAAACGGCGACTCTGACAAACGTAACAACTTAACTTTGTACGCCTTGCTAATTTTAACTGTGCACCATTACATTTTATAGTTCAACATCTCCACTCTGTTCGTCCCTCTCTGACATACGGCTAATTTAACTCCGTCTCCCTCCCGTCCGAATATATTTCCGTCTCGACACTGAATGGAAGAATATTGCACAAAGTTTTTATTGTTACTGAAAAACTAGTTAACTTTGATCGTGGCATGGACTTGGGTTCCTTATAATAAATAAAATATTTCTTTTCTAACTTATGTGGACAATAAACATATTAATGTAAATTTAAATGAGATGAGATATTCAAGATCATTGGAAAGTTACAAATATTTAACAAACTGTACTGTCATTAACTATAAGGGCTTTTTAATGAAACATTGGTGCCACTATTTCTTATAAAGTAACAGAAAACTTGTAAAAAACGAACAGTGAGGTAGAAACAAAATATAGATTTCATGGTATTTTGAATTTGAAATTAATATAAAAGATGAGTATGTCTTAAAATATGAAAATAATTGAATACAGAGTAAAAACGGTTCTTAGACGTTTGATAATATAGACCACGGATCTCTAAAAAACGAAGGCCAACATTTTTGTAGGAACTAAAAGCCGGAAGCTTTTTACGCGTCGCAGTTTCCTTTATTACGTGAGCCCCGGTTAATTGTTTCAATTAACTAAGTAAGGCAGTAAAACTTTTTGCTATGCGCCGCTCTCTCCCGGTTATTTTTACTGGACGCTTATATGGTTTGTGCCGTTTTAAAAATTCTTCAACGCTATTCGAATTAACTTACGTAATACTAAAATCTTACTATAACTTTAAATGTTTATGTCTGTAGCGAAGTTTAAAAATTGTAGCTATTTTAATTCTGAAAATATTTGAGTATGTAACATGAACAAGAAAGTATTATGACGGCTGATAGAGATGTATTGAAGAGACATCTTAGCTAAGACTAGGTAAAAGGCCAAAATGGTGATTTGGAAATATGAATATCGCAATTGAATAGAAAAATTAAAAAAGTAATGTGCAGTTTGTCCCACTTAAACAACAAAATACGCAACTTGCCTGACGTTTAGTAGTCAACAAAGTACTCGTAGATTAATATAACGCGTTCTTTCTCCAGGGAACACTGGTTTCAAGCAAATGTACTTATTTATGCGTCTAGACAGCTAAAAGAGGTGTTTGTTTTGTAAAAACCTTGGCGATACAAAAAGCAGAATTTACAAAGCCACGAATATATTGGCATTTTGGAACATTTTTACGAGTACTTCGCGAAACGTTGAATATTTGGAAAATACATACGTAAAAAGTTATAGTTGAACGTATATTCCTTCAATGTGTTACTTACCTATACAGTTTGTATGATATTTTTTATTTAAACATCTATATCTGTATATTAACGAAACTTCTTTCTTGTCCTCCAGCTCGAGTGACGAATCGGGATCAATAATCGAGAGGAATCCCCCTCCTGCCACAGCCTCCCACCCCCCCTATTCCCCGAAGCCTCTCAAGTTGATGACTACAAACTTTTCTACTAATTAAGTGACGGTAAAGCGTCCAATGCTAACAAACGCTGGCAACGCTCCGTCTTATAATACCACTTTATGTAAGACCCCGTATTGACTAAACAGAATCGGAAGTAAATGGAACTTAATTAAATTGGATAATCCCATACACTAAATCTTCTATTTTCTTATAAATCAAGCTTCCACCGTAATAACTTACTTTTTTATATTTGGTTCAATAAACGCTTTGAACATCTCCCAGGTAGTAGTAAAATAAAACAGTTCCCAAAATACTAATAGTATTATCGAACATCTTTATTTAATACATGAATGGTTAAAACATTTTAAATCTTAAAAACATATATATAAATACTAAAATCAATTAGAAGTCCAATTCTTCAACAAATCTTTATTGAACGCAAAAAGCGTCAATTATTGTTTCATAGAACGGATCCGTCGCTCCGTCCCCGTTGAAAATGTTTCGCGTGAAACGAATTCGCCATTTAAGCACCAATTAAAGGCTCGTCGGGCGTCAGATAGCGAAATTCGCAACTCAATCGCAATTATTTTCCGCTCGCAAGAAAACTTGACGCTAGCGTTAATTGTGGCCTAGGTGCGCGTTGCAGCTGTTTACACGACACGATACGGTGACGTGACGATCTGTTTTAAATAGAAATTAATTATTGAATTAAAAATGTACCCTACCTATTTTGTAAGGTAATCGATTTTGTGATTTGCGTTGGTTAAACAAAGTACCTAGTATAATTTCTCATAAACTTACTACAGTAATAATAAACTACGAAACACTATAGCTACATAATAAACGTCGTACGATGCAAAGTGCACTCGTAGCTGACGATAATAGGTGTGACGTCATTAACAATCTTGCCAGGCTTTAGCGTTAAGCACAAATTGTCTCAATTTTAATTTAATACACTAAACTTTTTAAATAAGAATCGCCATCAAAAAATCAAATTGTCAACCAAAAATATACCTGATATTTTCTATGAGTTTTATTACACATAACAAGATAGAAAACATGTGAAATTCCATAAAACACCTCGTATACTGGTAAAAATGAAATAAAATTGTACAAAAGAAACTGGCTCACAGATGGCGCCATGTGAAATATTAACTAAATTTAAAAAAGGAATTTTCGAACGCCCCGGGGGTGTAATGGCGCGTGGGAAATTTACTATTGCGATCCCGTGGAATCGAGTGCTGTGAAATAACGCATGCGTTCATAATAGTCAACTTAAGATCTCGTGATGTGGGAATAATTCTTACGCGTATACGACCCAAAATGGAACGAGTTACAGGAAAGAATAGTAATAAAATAACTGGCTATTCTAACAGATTAACTAATAAGATCGTGTAGAACTTTGTTGGTTTTTATTAAGGTTTGCGATAACTTAGGTCCATAAAAGATTTCGTACAAAATATCAATAACAATGAGAAGTGAACAGTGGACAAGTCGTAATACTGACGTTGGCGCAATCGTCTTTAAATGGTACACGTAATATAAAGGAGAGTCCTTATTATCGATAAATAAGCGATTTAATTTTTCTGTCTATTCTAAAATTAAAATAAGTTTGAACACTCTGAAGCTTTTTCTGAAACAATGCAATTTAAATGAAATGTAAAATTGAAAGTTCAGTGATAAACTAGTAAAATATTTATTGATTGTATCCGCTAACGCTTATGCAGTATGCGATGGGTGCGTCCACTAACAAGGTCCTTGAGGAGAGTTCTGCGGTCAGCTGTGTACGCGGCTGCGTCATATTTCATTACAACTGACGACCCCAAACTATTGAAATTCTTTTATTTTAATTGGTGTTCCTTTCGCTTGTATATACATGAGTACGTTGTATTTTTACGTAAGTTTTGAAACATTATAAAAGACAAACTACACTGTAGCAAACCTTAGATTTTTTTACTTCTTAAATATTAAATTAATTATTACATTTTACAATGAAATCCTACTTACTAATTATCAACGATGTCTCTTTCCTACTACAATCTTACTAATATTATACTTGCGAAAGTTTAGATGGATGGATGTTTGTTAGAGTTTGTAGCCAAAACAACTGAACGGATTTCGATGAAATTTGGTATAAATGTAGAGGATATTCTGGCAGAAAACATAGGCTATTCACTTTTGTTTTTTCTATTCCACGCGGACAGAGTCGCGGGCGAAAGCTAATAATAATATAAGTCTAAGAAATTTTTGTGAAGTCACATTTTTATCATTACAGTTAGTACTAAATTTATGTTTCTCAGTGTTAAACACAGATCATGTTTAATTTCGACAAACATTCCATTAAGTCTGTGATCAACAGCGTTCGGGACATATATATACATACATATGTGGCTCCAGAATAATTAACACGGTACATAGCCCGACGATAATGGCCGCAGTATCGCTTGGCAACGAACCAGGAGACCGCATCGACGATATCATAATTTTTATATAAAAATACAGCGCAATCTTACGTCTGCAGAAAATGTTTTTATATTTTTTGATACAACTATTTTATTATATACTTCATTTTAATATTATTATTTCATAGAATAATTTTTAAAAGATTACCAACCCATACGTTATAAATACTCAGGCATTCAACGAAAAATGGAGATTCCATAGTGTTGATATTTACGCAATATGTGCATTAAAAGTGTAAGATTAGGTGATGCAATTAAAAAGTCGTTGACCTCTATAGCTGGGGTCAATGAACTATGGTAGGGAACCGGTACAGTGGCTCTGGTTTGCAATCAAACAATCCGAACTAATTAATCAATAACACAGTCTTCAAGACTTACTTAAAACTTAACATATTGTCCTATGTATGTAAAAAATTATATTTTAAATTACTTTTTAATTAAATTGATAGTCATAAATAAAAGCTTATCAAATTCGAAAATGTTACATAGAGAACATGCATTAAGACAGATTGAGTCATGTTTTGGCGATATAAAATAGCATTCAGTTCAGTATTTTGTTATCTTTAGGAAAGATTGCGTTCCGCCCAATTAATTTTTACTGCTACACCTTTTCCGTAGCGATCTACGTCGTAGCGTTATCGTAGCTGATACGTAGTAAAGTCGTAGCTATATGATAGACTACTAGTCTAGCGAGTAAGTCGCGTATATTTGCTATTTTAGTACTTCTAGTCTATATTGATAACACGAATATTTCTTTAATGTAAAATTGTCTCCATAGAAACTATAAGACAGATAATACACTAATTTAAAAAGCTCTTGTTAATTATTAAAATAAAAGTGAAGTAGTGTCACAAAACTGCAAACACATAAATCATTCAGCCCCTCGCAGGCAGCTCTTCAAATGCAGATGCAAGAAGCGACTCCTTCAAAAGCACTGAATTCATGAAAATCTAGCTACTCCAAAATGTAGCACTGTTTATGTTAAATTGCAGTGAAACGAACCAAATTACCTGACAGTCTTTTTTTAGTAAGAAATCAAAAAGCCATATATTTACATTATCTTCTTAAATAAATAATTATATTGCTTACGGAAAAAGTATGCTAAATTTAAACTATGAAGTTTAAAATTAACATTCTAAAAGCCATGCCAATATAAGCTTTATTCGTTGGAGTTAAAGTCTAGCGACGTGTAATTCTAGAACGATCTTGATAGTGAGTGGAGTGAGCGCATAATTTCCAAGCGGCACACTTGTGACGTCAGCAGTATCGAACATTAACCAATCGACATCATTATTAGCATAAAGGACTAAACAGGTGCTTATCATATGCATCAGCTGTGTTTCACCAATGGAGATGTAAACAAGTTCACACTAAGAACATTACTCTATCAAACTTCTGTTCAGAAGCTAACTGGCTCACTTGTATGGAAGCTAATGGCACATGCTAACTACAATTGCAAACACTAATTATGCTTGTACCTGGCATGCAAATAATGCGACATTTCATTTTATTATAGCTACGGGCATCTAAGTTGAGGAGATAGTCAAGAGTGGGTAGGGTTTGACACTGGCACGCCTAGTCTCAGATGTTTAAGATAAATATAAACAGTGAAAACGAATAGACATGCTGAATCCCGATTGGCATGACTTAAGCGGCCACGTCCATCTCGACTGTAAACTCTGCAATTGTTTCCTCAATCGGTGCCTCGCTGGGTACGTGGCGCGCGTACTGAGTGACACCCCTGTACCCTGCGCTCACCCCCTACACCCCTCGCCTCGGACACGTCGTTTGGACGACTACCAAATTCTAAAATGGATTTCTATTTACCTTAACTAGATAAAGAATTGATTGCTCTTTATATGCATTTAAAGACTGTCAGGTTGTTTATAAGCTTTTTAAAAATAGATTTACAATTTATTACTCTGTCATACTAATAGACTAAGTTAGTTCCAGTTGTAGATATAAAATAGCTTATATAGTTCTTATCTGGATTCAAATAGAACCTTTTAAAAATCCAATTAACCTCTAACTGTTTCATAGGATTATCCGGCTAGCTCACACTCCAAATCCTCATCCGGTTAACCCGGTTAAAAATACAGAAATGCAAGTCGAGACTCGTATCGTCGGTGCCGCGTCTTAGCGTCGGCCGGTTGCCAAAACTTCTCCGGGTCACGTCCGCTTGCATAACCGGCCACTGCCGCGCCGCCGGTAATTTTAAGAACTATATTGGTTTAGTTTTTATCCGGTCGATGTTGCCAGAACTGTGGAATTAACCCCCCGCTTGTTTTATTGCCGGTGATTCGATGCGGTCGCTTCGATAAATATTTTAAGTTAAGCTTTCAACGTTCCGTTATCGTCGAAATACATAAAAGATTCGTTTTAAAGTTTTATAGTAAAGTAACGTATTTCTCCTTATATTATAGTGGAGTAATGACTTGTTTTTCGTTCGAAATAGTTAAAGCTTATCGAATAAAATTTGCATATAAAAAGCAAGTATTCGACATGAAGGTTGTAAACTTATCAAATTAATTTATAAATTTACTTTGCGTTTCATAAAAGTCTCATAAATTTATATCAGTCTAATTTTATATATGACTCTTTTTTAACAAAAATGACAGAATATGAATCAAAATATTTTATAAGTTACAATATTTTACAACGGTCAAATGTCACATTGAAAAACTTTCGACCTTGTGATCTCCCTATAAATATTATATCTTGCAAGCATGTATGTCTCGATGAAAATTATAAAAGTCATTGTATCGTAAAATCGATCAAAATTGCAATCTTCTTGGCAGAGAGGAAACAGCTGGCGTGCTCCAAAAACCTATTGAGAGGCACATCTATTTCTGAGACGGTTTCCAGATGGAAGACGCTCCTTTACAAATTTACCTACCGAAGGCAGAAACAAAGCGGTTCTTATTCGATTTAGCGACGGGTGAACTGGATCTTCTTTGATGTGACGAATCAAAGGCAGCGATCCGTCTGTAATACACTTAGCTGGGCCATTTCAAACCTCCGGCCCCCGGCTCCCCGGCGGGGGCTGACCGGCCCCCAGATGCACTCCCAGCGTCGGCCTTCAATAAGATTTTCATTAACCGTTGAAAAGTTTAATAAATAAGGATTTCATTTGTAGCCCTTTCGTACATATTAAACGGGGAAAGTTTTAAGTGCGTTATTTGCATAGTTCACTGCACTTTTACATGAGTGTGTACTTACATTGAATTAAAAAATACAATTGAATATTTGACTAGTTCCGTCTCGACATTACAATTTAAATTGTTAGCAAAATTTAAATCTAATCATAAATTTTAAATACTATGTATTCACAAAATATTAATATAAAACCACATAAACAGATGTTTGTTTGATATCAAAGTACCAGCAAGCTGTGTGTTAAATGGCATAACTTAACTTTGTAATATTGCAACCTGTAGAACTTTGAGGATGCCTCGTGCAGTTATAGTGGTAGAGAAGCCGACAACAGTATCGATTACAACGCGGCTTCGGACACAATACAAGACCCAAACACTAAGACGCAAAGTTATTTGCACATGAATAATGTTTATATGAACTAATAAATTATGTAAAATGAGTAGAAAATTTAATATTCTTTACATACGTTTTTATTACTATGTATGTGGTTTTATCTTTAGAACTATAACAAATTCTTAAATCAAAATTTACCTTATTTCTTATGTTAGAAAACTTTATGAGCACTTTAAGCTTTATTTCAAGTTTATGTTTATACTTAACTTTATGTTTATTGTGTTCTGTGAGTTCTTTATTCCCACATATATTTAAACATATTGTAGTGTATAAACAGATAATTTGAATTAACTAAACGTCGACATCTAAGATACAACTCTTGACCTGAAAACCTGCTCTAGTCTTGTAAAGAAAAGAATCGATTGTACGGAAATTAGTTATAAGTAGGCGAGCAAATAGGGCGGCTGATAAGCGGCGGCTTTCCTCGCGCCACGCGAACTGATTGATGCCTTCATTGTGGCCGCCATAGCTGCAGACATAGGGCTGCCCCATTCAAATTACAAAACTAATTAAAAACCTAACGTTGGCTTATAAACTGATCGACTATTTCCAAACTTAAATCGTCATTTTTGTAAATAATACTGCGATTCTTATAAATGGACAACCCAAAAATTTCATTAAAGATGGATTAGTAAAAAGTTCGCTTTGTGTATTAAGTAAATCTTACATTTAAAAAACTATCTCTATTAACTGTAAAATATATTTCTCCAAGCACTCACAAGTTCCTACTCAACCTCCTTCGTTGAGAGCACAATAACAACGTTTCTAAAGGTTATGCAAATTGAATCCCCACTCGTGTTTCCTTTCGCCCTTCACGACAATGTTAAAGACATGACCGTTTGCTTCACTGATCACCCATATTGACAATAATAGGTAACATGACTAAAATAAGATCTCTAGAAGTGTAAATACTAGTCTCATATTTGAAGAATTTTAAACACTGATTATTTTAAAACATAATGTGTGACAACCCTACGTGTACAAAATGGCGGCAAGTTACTAGAACATTTAAAATGGAAATAAACGTCCACATACTGGTACGCTGAACCGTTAGCCGGCTTTTTTGAATGTGTACAATATTTTAAATACCGTTTCGTATTGCACACAATATGCAGCGAGTTCCCGCTTAAAATAATACTATTGCACATTGGTTTACATTTGTTTAGAAGATATGTTAATGTTATGCACATTGACTTTTAAAACTCGACGATTTAAACATCAGATTAAACGAACAAAGTTTATAGTGACAATGAATATGAGAGAATTATTCGACATTAAACGTATTAAGATGTGTTAGTCGATGTGGTTTAAGCAAGAACATTTTCATGGCCAAGAACATTTAACTTAACTTACTTATTTACTTATTCTACTTCCAAAACTATAAATCATAATAAAAAGGAGCGCTTGGTGTATCGTTTTAATATTGAAAAGGATAAGCTTAAGTTTAAAGAAATCAGATATACATAGCTGGGAGGCTTGTAGACTGAAAGGGGGGGAAGTAGCCGACGTCCGGACTAGGGGAGGGGGGATGGAGGCGTTGAACCCGCAGTAGGCCGCCTGTTTCCTTCAGCAACGGATGTCTGACGTGTCACGGTTAATGCACTAGCTCCTATCGTATACACAACCTGTACTCTATCCGTGTTTTTAAATATATTTTGATATATTTTAAGTCATCTTTCTAATTTATATTACCGACTCACAAAAGTGTGTGTTACGCTTGAGTTAATTTTGAATTTCAATTTTGAAGTAACCTGTTTTCATTGTAATAATATAATTGGCAAAACACGACCATAACAACTTCGCACAAAACTCACATAAACGCAGAAACAAGCGTCATATTAACAAAGGCTTATTTCCCTTGAACTCGCGCAATAAGTATCAGTATAACAAACAAAAGTGCTTAGTTAATTCAAGAGCCCGTTTTCATTTCATAACAATTTCCTCGAAACTATTTCTTTATTCTCTTAATAATAACATCGGAAACGTTTGCCGGCTCCACTTTTCAAAGCCGCAGGATCTGTTATTAATTATTTAGAGTTACACTACAGCAACCAAGCTTTACCCTGTTGGACAAACGTTGATCCAACGTTGGGTGTTGGACTTATGTTGGACGAATTAATTTGTCATTAATAGAAGTCAAACCTATGTAACGGCTTTGCAAGTCAACGTCAAATAAAAGACATTTTTGTTCTTGCTACAGTCAGTCTAACAAATTAATGATAAGTTTATGTTTTTGTTAGAATGTTTGATTATTTTTAGAACTTATGGAATGCCAGATATGTATTACTCGATTTATTGATGTAATAGTATTACACAGTTTAAATGAGTTTCGTCTAATCTAGACATTTGACCAAACGTTGGCAACACTTATCATTGTTTGTAGATGTTGTTCGACTCAAAGGCAGCAACATTTAAGTGGTCACTTTATCCGGCCGGCCGCCTCCTGCCGCCTCCCGCGCCCCTCCGCGGCTTCCTTAATTAAACACATCACATAGAACATTAAATTAAATTCTTCTACATCAAAACATTAACAATAAGTGTTATAACTTGAAAATAGTACATTGTTATTTGTATTTCAAATTCATCATTTAGAAAAAGCGACTTATGTCACTATTGCAACTAAATGTAAATTTATTTAATTTATCCGTCCACTACAAATACAGAGTTGAAATAATAAAGAAAATGAAACACAGCGACACTACATCTAACTGGAAGTAATAGTCGACAATAAGACTTAAATTCCCGTTTCAATTATTGTTTGAGCTGGCTCAAGTCCGTAGAGAGTTGGCTCGGCAATTGCAAGCGACATCGACCTTTAGTGACACCCCCTCTACTGTATAGCACTAATTCATTTTCTCCGTTTTGTAATTGCACCTAGACATTCTAAAGATAGTTCATGATTTGCTTTTATGTTTTTGTTCTTTAATATTTATTCTAATTTCATTTACTCGATGTAATTCTTAAGAATTTAATTTCTCTGACTACAAAAACAATAACTTTATGTTTTAATAAGAGTAAGTCGAGTTAATCTTTATTAAAAATATTCAAAACGGCACCTGCAAAGCGTAATATTTGTTTACAGATTACGAGGTATAAGCAATATACAATTTTTGCCGTGATTACCCCACTAAGTAGCGTCGGAGGCTGTGCAAACATATCGCCGGTGCAATATTAACCGCGAAGCTTAATCGAAGCTCGGAGGGAATTAGCGAGGGGAGGCCGGGGTAAAATAACACCGAACGCTTCAAGTTTGCTCAGCAAAAAGCTGTCATGTAAATGTCTTGCGTCATTTTCGTACTTCCACAATGCAAATAAAAGTAAAAAAGCCAAGAAATAAATTATACTACGAATCATATGCAATCGTATTTCATACTAATGTATTAATTGCGAAAGTTTGGATGGATGTTTGTTAGAGTGTGTAACCTACACGACTGAACAGATCTCTATGTTATTTGTCATAGATGTAGAGGATAATCTAGAAAAACACATATACTATTTGATTTTTTAATTACACGCAGACGGAGTCGCGGGCGAAAGTTAGTTCATAAATAAATATCTTAACTAAAATAATTTAACGAAAAATTAACTATTGATGTTAATCACAAAGTTAGCTTACATAGCTAACATCACTAGCTTGCACCAATTAACAGAAAACGCAAATAGCTTTCAAAGAAGCTAGTAAAGTAGCGCGAGCGTCGCGCGGTTGGCGGCGAAATGAGTAAAGTTTGAGCCATCATTATCGGCGCGGGCTAACAAAGGGCAAGTCTTTGTCGACGAGCAATTACCCGCCGCGGCTACAGATAAATATTGCCACCTCGATTGTCTGCGACTCCCTTTCAAAGCCTAAAATTGTTATCATGAATGAATCGGTTACTTGGATGTTTTCGGGAGCGATAAAGTTCGTAGCGGCGTAGCACTTTCGTAGCAAAAGCACCGATATTTTATGATAAATTAAATATTAAATAATTATATTCAGGTTTTAACGTAAAATATGTTAATGTTATAAGATTGATGCACCAGATTTATTACCAAAATGTTGAACATCTTAAAAAAAAGTAAAACAGTAAAATATCTTTTACAGCTTTAAAAATTAACTCAATTGTCCATTAAAATTACAAACTTCTCTACCAAGTCGCAATAAAGTAACCGCGCACTTAAGTGACTACCAAACGTCTGTAATTTCGATTCGAAATATTCTCCGGCAACAATTTCGCCACCGCAAATTGTACATCTTTGACCGCGTCCGAAGCAGCAACGGAAATGGCCGAAGTCGCTTCGTTAGGGGTCAGATTGGGGCCTATTGTAGTCGGGTCGTAATCGCCGCCGGACAATGGCCGATGACGCGACGTAATTGTGCCTAAATAGTAGCAGTTAAAGCGCCTGCGAGCGCTTACTCCGCTCCATTTTAATTGCGCCGACGTAGCGTTTGCAGCGGGCTTAATTTTTTAATAGACTACCGAGCACTCTGTATAATGGATACGTATTATTGTTTCTTTAACGATGTCGTCCGTGATCAAGTGGGCGATTCAAACAAGAACAATACAAGTTTGTGTTTATTGTAAATAAAGTTGAAACCAACAAGTAGAGAACAAATTCAATTACAAAAAAAAAGGAAAGATCATAACGGAGTTTAATAATCTTTACTTGCAATCTACTAAAAACTGTTTAAAGTAAAGAAAAAATTAATATCTTATCTTTAGGTCAATTTCACAAATTAAATCGTAAATAAAGCATTAAAAGTAAAGAAAGCTTATCTTAAAGTGGTCGCAATAAACTGCTTTAGTGAACGATGTTCGCAAAAGAGCTGCCGCTGCGAATGACGAATTCATTACCGTGAGCCACTACTTTCAAAATGGATTTAAAATCATTCGAACAGACATTTTACATACTAAATAGTTAATAATATCTGAATTCGACATTAAAGCTGATAAATAAATGAAGTATTTCGGTATTTCGTACCTGAAATTGGCAGAATCCACTTTAAATGTTTTTTTAATACAATTAGAAAGGATATTCGGATGTAGCATTGTTTTATATTTTGCAATGTTTTTTTAACACTGTACGAATACTTCGCAATTCACTTCGTAACCTGCGTGTATTTTATTCGATTTTTACGCGAACCTTCTATAGAGGCCGTCGAAAAATACAGCTCGGAACGTTATTGTTTGCATTTTAGTCCATAGTATTTACGTATTGACAGGTTTTATCAATACAGTAGGGTTTTTAAATAATGGGTTAACTTTTGTGAATATTTAGAATCTCGTTGATGTCAGGGGAATATTGTAAAAGTATAATAAGTGTAATAATTGGTGAATACATCTCTCCACTTTACACAACTCCTCGATCTCGATTTTGAATTATTTTTAAAAATATAAGATCGCTTTGAAGAGGTGTATCGGATATCGTAATTTCTATTGCTAAAATTCAAAATGATAGGTGTAATCAGCTAAAATTACTTTTAGACCCAATGGGGAGGGGGTTTTAAAAAAAATAATTCGAGACAATTTCGACAAAGCCACAATTTCACGGGCGCGTTGGCGCGAACCCGTGAGTGTTACAATTTAATAGAACTTCAAAAGGGCTGCTGATTCCGCCACAATTCTATCAGCTTAGCGCGATATCCCCGGGCATTACGCGTATAAAATGCGGTTATCGCGCACCTCCCGCACGCGGGGGCCACAAAGGAAGAAAGGGGAACGCTTGTACACTATAAAACGCAGACTGTAACTAAAAAAAAAAACAATTTCGACGTACACCGCTCCTTTACCGACTTCATCTCGGCAAACTCTGTTCAGAGCACGTAATGTACGATGCTTATGCGAAAAGTCAATTTTAGTTACGTTCACGTAATATATGAACCGGGAAACGTTCGTCTCGTCTCTATTGAGTTCTTAAACGATACTCGTTGAAATGTTTTAGAATAACGCTGCATTTTTCTACTAAAGAAAAAGGTAGGCACTTAATCGCAAACTGCCTACGATTTCGTTTCGACAAGTAAACATTATTTTTCTCGAGAGCAAATGTCACTGATCTGTCCAACGTTAAAACGAAATACGTTTTGAACTATATTTTGGTAAATTATTGGTATTCATTATTTATTCTTTAAAAGTGATTTCACATTATTAATTAAATACAATATTTTAAACTAAAATATGATAAAATCATAAAACATTGACATTTGTGTATAAATAAAATGTCAACTTAATTAAATTCAAAATCCGAACAGTGAATATGTTATTTCGCGCCAACTAATGAAGGGTCTTAATTAAAAAAGCTTGTGAGTGCGTCTTGCGATCTCATCCAGACTAATTTACAGTCCATAGAGGGATCAAGGCTCGGATTATATTGGATTACCGTAGGTTGACCTTTTTAAAAAGTTTACATCGAATTAATTGTATTAATTAAGACGCAGGTATAATTAAAATCTTGCTTATTTAAATTATTGCTAATTAACAGATTGTGATATCAAAATTCCAGTTTAATTTATTTACGACCGAATATTGAAATCAATTTTAAATATGTTACATCGTAAACACCGCTTACAATTTCCCAGAATTTTATATAAAACAGAATGTTGTAATAAAACATTGTCCTTCCTTAGCACAGTAATATTCTAAGAACTACAAATTAATTCCGCGTGTTAAAACCAACAATTTATCACTTTCCTGGAAGTATCAAGAATACCGTATAGCGTTTCCGTGACCTTTGAAGTGCTTAGTTGTATAAACAATGCCAGCTTGAAGCACACATCCTAAGGTCAGTAACGCACAAATATTGATCGATGAGGGCAATACGAGACGGTGTAAACAGCGGCGAGTGGCTGTCACACCGTCGCGTCGCGTTACGCTGACCGAGTACTTCCTCTCGAGCTCCACTGTTTTTATATTCATGGGAACATTTCTGTTTTACAACATGTTTTGAAATATTGATCTATTCAACATGCCTATTGACAGAGAATTTCAATATTTACGTAGCAATAACTTGTTAGTCTCAGTTTTAAATATTATCTGACAACATACAATATTATAAAAATGTATGTTTAGGTTCAGTTTGTTAAGAGGTATCGTATAACGAATCAACTAGAAGAGCAGATACTAACTTCTGTTTTTTTTTTTTAATTCTGCGCGGTGTCGTGGGCAAAATGTCCAGTATAACCGATGAACTTGAACCGTTAAATTGTAATGTGTAACTTCTTGTAAATTGAAAGATTTTTTTTATAACTAAACTTGTGAATGACAATTTTTAAACGACAGCCAGTGAGCGCGTGAGGGGTACAGTCGTGCCCCCGACCCCGCCCCGGGGCCATCTTAAATCCAATCAGAGTGCCGGCGACGGACACTGATTGCCGACGACACTTTATTACTTCAGCCATACCAGTGTCACGAAACCGAGACTTTGTTGATATTTTAAAACAATATATTTGAAAAGATACTTCTAATTATTGCACGAAAATTGACAGTTGACACTTTTTGTGATTGCGAGTCCAGGGTTCGAGTATTTTTTATTATTCTGTTTATAAACTATTGGAAAAAAAAGAGGTCAGGGCTTCTTTCTAGGAAAATACAGTTCAGGATGTTTTTTACTCTACTGTTCATGCTTTGCTCTTTCTAACATTTATCAGTAAAAGGTTGGGAGATAAATCTATATTGGCTTAACCTATATTTTTGTACTTTGTAAGAAACCTAACTTGAGACTTCTACTCTTCTTATCAGCAACTAGACACTTGTAAAACCGGTTCATTGCCGCTCAAGTTCCAAGTTTACTAGTGATAAATATTTTTGTTTGTATCCAGCTATCGATGGACGGGTTACTTACAAAACTAACGCAATCTGTGTGCGCCGGGCACGCTGTGTACCCGGTTACCTGTCACGTCCTGTGTGTTTTTGTGTTCCGACTTCACGCGTGCTTCGCTTACGTGAAAACTGTTTATTTGCGAGCTTTATCGAGTTTTATGTTTGTTACTGATCTGAACACTGTTAATGCCACTTTTAATCTTCAATCGCGAGATTATATGTATGTTATTCTAATACATAACATTACAAATAGCCTCTTGGAGGCTAGAAAAATAAATCTCTGACGATTTGCAGTTGTACTACTAACTTTTCAACACGCCTTTTATAGTGCATTACAGAATCAAGGTTACTAGACGGTTGTGGCATAATTTAAACCACTATTCAACGTCTTAAAATAAATACACTTATATGCAATACGTAAAGATGTGTAAAACAGAGTTGTCCATCAAAATTTCTTCGTAAAAAAGTGCTACGAGGGTCTTCCATGTCGACTCTACGCTTGTAAGAAAGTCAAAAGGCAGCAACAAGATAGAACGCCTACATGGGTATTCCATCAGAACTGTTCACACCTTTTGCGTGAATTTTTATGTTTTCATAAATTTCCTCAGAGATCAATATTTTATATTCGCCGCCGCGGGCCGAATGGAACCGAATGGGGCTTTTTCGCAACTTCGCGATCCTCCCCTTTCTCTTTATTTATTCGGTTGTAGCCCTCTCGAGTTCTACTTGCTTCGATCTGTATCTCGTCTAAGTTATTGCCTACTTTTGGCGTAACTTATTTTTAGTTTCATGTTATTTTGATATTGTTTATCTTAATAAAGTGCTATAGCATAACGTGTCTATATGTGATATCACTAAACATGCAACTTTACACTTTAATTGCCACCTTAGAGTTAAGTTATCACTAAGAAATTCTCTCTGAGCAACAGACTTCAAAAAGGAGGAGATTTTCATTTCGTCTGTGATTTTTTTTATATTCGTTACTTTTTGTTGCATTGATATTCAATCAAAATGTGATATCTACAAATTATTATTGAATTAATATTATCGGATTCCGAAAATTCTGTCAAAAAAAAATTTACGCAGCATTATTTGCCAGATTCAATAAATTATATATCGCCTCACGAATGACAAATTCTCGATAGTTGTCCATGCACATTATCAGTCGACGCGGGATATAATTTATTTGGCGAAGTAAATAGGATTACCAGCGGGTTGTGGGTCATTTTTTGTGCGGACAATGCGAGGGCGCGGGCTATCTGCCGACCCACGACCTACACGTATTGATTCCCACAGCTCTTTCAATATTTCTATGAGGAAAATAAATGTTACCGAATATTGCAGTTACTTCGCTTTGGTAGGTTGCAATACCTTTTTCTCGGAATCATTGTTACAATAGTTACACTGAAAGGTATGATAAATTATTTTGTACATGTAAAAACAAACAGAATCCAACATTTCCAATTATATATTTAGGTTACATTGAATGTAAGCCAACATCTCTAATAATTCAATCATATTTTAACCAATGCGTATAATAATTTCAAACAGCATAAAATTATTGTCATAAACGATACGAATAGCCGATGTAAATTCGTAAAGTCGGAGCGCTTAGAGAAAAATTTGCAATTAAATTACCACGCGGGATTCCCTGAGGTACCGCGCGAAATTTCCGCTCGATTTTATTAAAAAAAAAAACCTTTAAAATCTTAATCGTGGCGATTGTAATTTTATCTGACCCACAGAATTGTATCGTAGCACTAGTGCTACATCGTAGATACGAGTGCTACGGCTTGAGAGCCAAATGTCTACGAATTTATGAATCAGTCACTAAAATAGACTTGAGTTAGCCAGTAGACAGCCGTATAGTGAGATAGAGGAAATTGTATAACATTTCAGTCGTGAAACACTGTCAGACAGCAAGATTAGTGAGGGAAACATTAGGCTGTATCACGTTACCTAAATTTAGAACCCTAATAGCTAACTTCGTTTATTTTAAAAATCTCTACATTTAGATATTTCAAATACTATCTCATTTTCTTAATTTCTACTTACTCATAAAGTTTGCAAATAATTATATCGTTTCGTATAATTCTCTTAACGAGTTTACACAATATTCAGTTTAAATAGTTTACGTGGCAACGCTATCGATGTCGGCCATTTTGCGGCGATTACGTCATCGAATTAATGACGTCATTCATCAAGACAAGTAGACGCGCTGCAGCCGATTTTGTATACATTTTCAGGAAATCTCTCCTATGAGATAAACGTCCATTTAAATGTTTTAAAATATTAAGCTAAAAGCTTACACATTTTATTAAAAGTTTCAATGTAAATATGATTGTAATTGTTCATGTCATGTAGTAAATATTGCTTTTAAATGTTTCTCCTAAATATAAAGTTTTTTTTTTCATGTCATATAGAAATATTAGATACAAGTAACTTTGTACCATCGTTTATATCTCACACCCTTTCTCCGCTATCATATTATTACTCTTAATAAATGTAGCGTGTCGGAAACGTATCGGTGACAAGGATTTCAATGCGCTACGCTGTGAGCTCGATAATAAATGGATTTGGGAGTCGAACCCGAACAAAAAAATTGGGACGAACTCCATCAATCCTTAACGCGCGCATCAAATATGTACACGCCGGACCGCGGACCCGCGCCTAAGGTATGTGACACACCAAGCTTATTTTAATGTTGTATATTTTTATTATTGATATTACAAAAACTTTCACAAATCAGTACAAAAAAAATGTAAACAAACGTGTAAGAATTATAAATGTCGTAATTTAAACATAAAGTAATATTATGTAAAAATAATTTAAAATGTTAAACATATTGCGTAACATAACTTGAAATCACAAGAGTAATATCTGTAGAACTTACTATTATTTTTTGATAATGAAAAGTGTTTGCGACATTAACAGCATATCTTTGTAATATCTTTCTCGTGGTGTATCACCAGCTTTAGCAAACCCGTTACCGATGTAACGCTCATAAAAAACCGGCCGTCCGGTAAAATATGGAGAGCGGATAGGGTTGGACAACCTCGACCTACACTTTTATATCCTTTCCCAAACTGCGAGTTCATTCTGACACGAACAAAATCATATTAATACTAAACACAGTATTAGTAACACATATAAATACAAATATTATAAAGACCAGCTGTTTACGTGCGGCTTCATCCGCATGAAATTATAAAATCTTTATTTTATTGTTTACATTTGTCAAATGCTGAATTGCAAATAGCAAAATTACCGTTACCATAATAACCTTGCTTCCTAAATGTTAGTAGCTTGTATTATATAGTCCATTTCCCACATAAAGTTTTTTTTCAATTGTTGTATCATCTAGGTTTAATAGCGTTAAAATATATAGCCTAAAGCGTGTCATAAGTGCTTTTTAATACAAAAATGAATGTTCAAAAATATGCTGTGCTGACATCTTAAGTAGTCTATGTTTATTTATTATATTAGTATAGATGAAAGAACGCATTGTCATAACTTGCCGAGCTTAAAAAATAAATAAGTATCATATAGTTGAAATTCAAAATTTAACTTATAAAACCTCACAAGGCCGGCGTCCGACCTATTCGTAGTTTATTGTAAAGCAAATCCACAATGACATAGAAACGCAACCAAATGGAAACCTTTCATATTGCAGCATGAAATATATCAACGGATTTTTCGTATGAGTTTTAATAAAACATACATTTTACATACAAAATAATGGAAAACAAATATGTTTTAATGCAGAAATTATGTTGATTCATTCCCGAGTCTGGGTAAATATAAAGTTCGTTATATTGCTGATAGCCTATAAAATCTAGTAAATTACTTTCAAAAATGTATTCCGTGTTTCCGTGGTGGTGTTCGTGTGGTGCCGGAGGCCTAATTTAAGTCCCTTTCTCTTTACCACCCTTTTCTATAAGGAGAGGATGGGAAGGGGAAGTGGATGTAACGGAGGAGGAGATACTATCTTTATGTGCGTCTCCTCCTATGTCGGATAAGGGTAAGTAACGCATCTGCAATTGCTGATGTCTGTGGGCAGCGGTCGCTTCGCCATTTTGGCGGATTCAGGTGGCCGCTTGCTCATTTGCCACATTATGTTATAAAAAAAAATACTATTTTAAAGCCTAATCCAAAACTAAGGCATGATAACTGTTTAAATTGTGTTTGTATACTTTAGTATTTATTACACTTTTCCTTATGTACTCGTATATTTGGCATATATCTATATATTAATTACTAACTTTCGCCAGGGACTCCGTCCGCGTGGAATTAAAGAACAAACAAAAGTGCGTAGCCTATGTGTTCTTCTAGGCTATCCTCTATATCTACACCAAATTTCATCGAAATCCGTTCAGTCGTTTAGGCTATAAACTCTAACAAACATCCATCCATCTAAACTTTCGCATTTATAATGTTAGTATGATTCAGAGGTAAAGAATGATATATTTTTGACAGAAGAAATGTATGAGGTCATACGGTGTCATCTCAGATATCGAAAGGTTTCGTGGATAGTTTTACTGACAGATGAAGTCCGACCTCCGACATTGAACTATCCATCTGAGGACAATCGATTCAATCATGTTAAAATGGGCGATTAACACAGATTAAAGGTACAAAGAGTCTTATTTCTCGTCTATACATTCACTACTAAGGTTTTCAAAACGCAATAAAATACGCGCACACATACGTAATGATCATAGACCAACGGTCGCTCGCGACTTCGTCCACGTGGAATGCAAAAAATAGGAAAATGCAGCCTATGTCATTCAGTGATAACGTAGCTTTTTAATGTTACAGACATTGAAATTTAAATCGGCTCGGAAGTTTTTGAGTAAATATATTTTTTATAATATTAGAATGCACTAGACTAGACTAGATTATAGATTAGCCAATACTAGTCAAATGACTATCTATTCAAACGATTTCTATAATTATGACTAAAGTATTATTCAAATAAATACGGTATACGACTTACAGTACAATTATTGTAATTAATATCCCGCCCCTTTCCTTGCGGTTACAAACCCCTGTATTAACTAATAAAAACGCTTCATACAATAATGTAACATCTGGGACCAGTTATATTTAAACACATGTATTACTTATTCTGTTTTTTTAAAAAATGTAATCAATCAAATATCTTGTAACTACACTCTATGCCTAAATGAAGAAATATATTACTTATAGTGCTGATAAATCTACAAAAAGATTTTATTTATATTGGACTAGCTTTCGCCCGCGAGTCCGTGCGCGGAATAAAAAAAAAACAATATCAAGTAGCCTATGTGTTCTTCTAGACTATCCTTTACGTCCATGCTAAATCTCATCGAGATCCGTTCAACCATTTAGACTACAAACGCTAACAAACATCCATCCATCTATCTAAACTTTAGCTTTTACAATATTAGTAAAATTTTCTGTCATCACCAATAGATATTAAATTTATCGAGAATATTGTGAATTTAAACTACAGCTCCCCTTCACAACCAAGATAAGCCTTCCATTACAAGTTACCTTTGCTATCTTTGTACCTAACAGAAGCAAAGTAACAGAGAGAGGGTCGTGATGTGTAATAATAGTGTAAATAAATCAAAATGTCGCGTTTAATCTGAGATCTCAGGCGAGGTCGCGGGGAGCCTGTAATGCTGATGTACGATCTGACACCACGCACAAATGGATCACATTTGTATTTTTTTCTTACGACGAATTGCAACCTTGTTATGTCGTTGACCCAAGATTCGATTCTCCGAAACGATTCTTTACAAATCGTCTACCTTTGTTATGATAACTTAATATAGAATAACAGCATTCAATGACAAAGTCCCACATCTCTACTAAATACATCCTTTACTAAGTGTTTAAAACTACAATACAATTTCTGAATAATCCGACTCAATGTCTCTGTTTGGCAGTTAGAAGTGAGCGTCTGTATCGGGTTTGACACAATTAGTCTAATCAACAAAAATACAGTATTTATTAAAGCTAAAGAATCTTTGAAGATCATTGATAGAAGAAGAAATATATCTTAAGGAACAACACTCAAAGTCCCGTTAATACACGTTATTTGTTTTGGTACAAAGGACTCGAGCATACTCGACCTCTGATGTGTACCAGCAATTCCGAGATTATTTCTAACCTCGAAATTTATCTTATCAACAATCTTCAATAGTTCGATTAACACATAAAAGATACACATTAGAATTTTAAAATACAATTCTTTTCAATTAAACAATTTTAAATTGTAGACTTCAAAATTAGAAATGTTCATCTGGCTATTCAAGATGGCGGATAAATGGGGGACTTTCCCCGCCATTAATTAAAAAAATAGAATACAAAAAAACAACATAAATTATACGTCGAGCGTCCAATTTGAAGCGATGTACAAATTGTTACATTTTGACAGTTCATTCCATAGAGCAAACATCGTAAAAAACCGGTAAAAGTTGCGCGAACCGACAAATTGACTTTTAGGAGATAAATTACGGCCAATAAAAGGATCTGGCACATTGCACAGTACTTTATAATAATCGTAAAATGTTTTAACACATTTGTTACTGATTTATGTGCTCATATTTTTAATGTTAAACACGAGTTTAAACGTCTACTTACAATTACATTGTGAACTTTATATTTCTGTTACAATACATTAAAATACGCTGTACATGTACATCGTTGTTTACCTTAGTCTTCCGCCCTTCGTTTTCTCTTTTTCTTTTTTAGTTTATAATCAAATATGTCCACTCTAAACATTTATAACGATTATTTATTATATTCTACGTTAGCAAATCGGTCATCAATTTGCAATACAGTCGATATTGGCAACACTGGAATAGGAGCACATCATTAACACGCTGGTTAGTTCCCGCGTCGATTATCCAAACCGTTTACTTCCAATCCGCTGGGGGCATAACGGATACTTGTCCGCCTAAGAAACGTCCGTCAAGACCGTAATTTGGATATATGCGAAATCCCACAGCTATTTTAGGGTCGCCATATGTTTTAAGATTTTGGGACATTCTTTTTATGTTAAGTATCCAAAAACTTCGGACTCAAGTTACTTAGAAATATTCATAACTTATAAACTTGCACTTTGCATTTTTGTTTTAAGGAAATTGATCGTAAAAGAAATACGTTTGCAATAATTTCTAAAACATTGAAGACTGCAGAAATTACGATAGAACATCTAATGCCTCAGAAGAATCTGATTTATGAATATTATAAGACCGAAATATCGCCTTGCGAAAAAAAAAATCTGGTTAATTTGAAAATGATGGTTAACGTGTGTATAATCGCGTAAGCCCAGTAACCCGTGAGGCCGGGCCAGGGGCGTGATCATCAATCTCCATCAGGCGTCCTGCGTCCGCAAAAAACCTATGGAAATATGACCGTTTCCGAGCGGACGCCCCTCACCCTTCACCCTTCGTCCTTTTAGCCCTACTACTGAGAATTTTGGACACATAGCAAGCTATCAAACTTGCTGTTAAAAGAAAAAATAATGAAAATATAAATTCTAAAGGGTTATGTAAAGCCTTTTTTATTTAACAATAGCTGTTGCTTAAATAATCAATTTCTAAAATAAACCATTATTCATTTTATTTGGATGGAAATATAAAAACATTCAGAGGACCGTATTGGAAAAACAAAACTATCCCGAATCTCTAACAGCGAAAACATTTGACAGCCAATTAAAATAACAGATTAAAAACGTTTTGAAATTTATATAGGCCGTCCTTTGTCTGTAGTCATTCTACCGATTGTATGAAGCGATCCGTAACACTGTGATAGTCGAGCCTCGCTTATTGTTAGCGACGAGCAACAATTATAACAAAGAAAATTATACAGAACATTTGCGAAACTCCCAAATCTTGAATTGTTCATTAACGGAAGAAGGGATTTGTAACGAAGACTTTGACAAAAGTTGTTACAAATAAAGGCGTCTATACACTTGACTTGTGACCACTCAACAAAATTAAATCCTTTAAACGTTGCTATTCAGCGAAAATCCTATTTTTACACTATTAAGGAAGTAAAAATATAAATACAGTGAATACCAAAAGCTAATCTAACAGATAATTTCATTTTTAAATCTCCATACAAAGTAAATACGAGCCTAAACTCATATAATCGTAATTCGTTCCCATATAAAGGCAGTACAACTTTACATGACGCTGTGCGTGACACCGCCAACAGTGTGAAGAGGCCCTTACAACCAACAGCAAGCAAATCTCGTATTCAGAGCGATTTACAACTCAACGTGACGGATACGTGACGATTCAATGAATTAATTTGAAAGCGTCGGCGTCGCATGCAAATCGCACGCTAACCGGAATATCAAATACATAAGCGGCTGTCAGGAGTTTGCTATCGAGTGATAATAATCATATGCCATCAAATTAACTCAATATATTTCGTTAACTAAATAATGTAAACATTTTGAATAATGTTAGAGAGTACTCGGTTACTTATGAACCAACCCTTGATATGCTCTCTACATACATATACTGTGCATGAGTAATTCCGATCAAAGTTATTGAAACCCATTATTAACAAAGTTTATTTGAGAATAACGTGTTTTATCGACCGAGATAGAAAATGCATTACAACTAAATAAAGGAAAGCCATGCGGATTTTGTAAACTTTGGAAGTTTGAACGTTAGAAATATGTTTGTAAAAATAAAGGGAAGGTCGATGACCTTTTTGTAGATATATATCAAATGTCACAGTTAAATAGAAAGATTAACTTAGTAAGAGTTTTGTTTGTTCCAGTTCTTAATGAATGTAAGATAAGGTTAATTGAGGCGAAGTCGTTATCAGACATCTTGGCGCAGGTCGAAGGGAACCTCAATCGAAAGGTCGCGGTGACTTTGCTCCGTTTATTTACAAATATTCGTACTTTGATTTATCACAAAAGTTCATCTAATAGTAAACATTGACATTAAGAACTAAATTATACTTGAGTTTTTCATTAAATTTTTAAAATAGGTAGGGTTTAAATGCGTTTTTGAATTAAATATATTTTTAAATGTTCGTCATTCACAACCCACACGTACAGTATTCCATCGAGCCCCGCTTTGATGGAATTCTTTAAATAAAGAGGGCGCTTATGCGCTCATTTCTTACAGCGCCCGATTTGCACCTTAATATCGAAAAGAATTTGCCAATTTCCACGCCCTATCGGCGACCCCACGACACCTATGCGTCCTTGTCTCCCGCTGACAGGGTTGTCAACTGCAAGAAAATAAATAACATTCTTATTTTCAATTTATTAATCGTAAATATTCGACATTTTTGGCAATAATTTCAATGTAATGCAAATAAAAATGATATCTCTATTAGAAATGAATTATTATTAGTAACATTTGCGGCCCAAAATAAACTTTTCGGAACAAGCTTTATTTTAATCAATAATGTAAATATCGTACATAATTAATTACTGTTTGTGGCTACGCGATAAAACACTAAATATGGTTTGATTTATTATTTTTTGTGGATAATCCCATTTATAATTTAATTTTGGTTAATATCGAGCGGTCGTTTGATAAATTACATAGTTATTTCATGATGTAATTTTAATAATGGACGAGTATAAAAGTTTCTTTTAATTATTATTAGTACATAAAACCAAAATAAACACTAAATTAAATTTCCTTTAACATTTTTTTATCAATGTAAAAAATAGTATATTTTGGACAGCCCTGACACATCCCGCTCAGGATTCATGCAGGAATCAGTCAGAGCCGTAACTGCATTCTCCTCCGACAGCTAATTTCGACGGCCATTTTACGTGTAAGTCGGGCATCCATCAAGCGGCCGCCGCTACTATCGGAAGATTCAATGAATGATAACGACACTAATAAATACAGACCCGCGCCCCGAATCGCCCGTAATTAATTTAATGGATTTGGACAAAGAAATATGTTGGAGTGAGATAGTGAGATTAATTAAGTCTTAGTATTGTTTTGGGGCAAGACGTTCGTTACGCGCTTAAAAGTGATTACTTACAGTCTTAGTTTGAAAAGTTTAATCATCGCAAGGTTTATTTTTAATGTTCTAATATTTTAGAAAAGAGAGTTAAAAATTGGGCCGAGGAAATAGCTTTTATTCAGCCACGTGTACAAAGGCTTTCGCTTGAGTAACTCGAGTAGGTTGCGCACTTTTTTCAACGGCAAACACTAATGAAGCGAGACCGACGGCCTTTCTAACGAGCTGGCTTGCACTTTACACTTATCATCGGCTCTTTAATCGTTGTTCATTTATTTGGATCGGATTACTAATCGGATTAAAATAAACTTTAAGGCTTTGTCCCACCACTGGCTGATAGAGGTTCAGATATCTAAAAAATGACGTCACTGTCAGATAAGGGAACAAAATCCGATATTTCCGTCACATATTTTACACTTTTGATTGTTATCAGACAATTTACAATTGGATGGGACAGTCACTTAATATTTTGAAAAAATATTTATTAACCATCAAATGATGAATTATAAGAACATTTATAATTCAGTTATAACGATATCATTATCAAGTAATTAAATACCTTTACACTATGTATTGACTACGTATTTCGCGTGAACTGAATTCAAGGGATGTAACAATTCAATTAGCAATGCACACAACACAGCAGTGTCGATGAATTCAGACACTATTATTACCCGCATAATACTTCCGTGTATTCATGAGCCCACCGTTAAGGTGCATATACACTAAATTTGACAACTAAACAACACTGAATAACAAAATGGCATTGTAAATATGTACCAATGAATAAATTATTTTTATTTTACCATCGAATTTCAATAGAGACTGAATTAGAGTAACCACTCGTCAATGTGACTTGTATTTTGTATTCTTGGTGCTATAACTGCGGTTTTAAAATTACTTCTTGTAAAAGGTACTGGTCATTGATTCTATTTTTTATAACCGACAAAACTGTCGACTAGATTTGTAGAGATTAAAACAAGGGATTATAACTAATCGAATTTAAAAATTTTAGAATAATGAATATAAATATAATCCAATAATTACACTGAAGTGTAGCCTCACCTTGTAACATATTCGATATAAATGTGGTAGTGATGCGGAGCTCATAGCGGAAACAGGCGGAATTGAAATGTGGAGCAAATCGATAAACTTGGTGAATGCATCACAAAGCGCCCGCTAACGACCTCATCATAACTACGACACAATTCGCAGAGAAATTTATGTATTTTGTAAGAGTAAAGCTTCTATAAGTTTTTGTTCATACTTAAAAGTTCATTTGATGTCAATTGAATGAAGTGAAGGTATCCGATTATAAACCTATTTATGATAACCTATCGACATTCTGTATTTGCATGTCTTAACACGCCTAGGAATGTATCTATTGAGTTCAATCAATATACGATATAAATTAAAATAAGCATAGTTCTCGTAAATAAATAAACATTTTTTTGTTCTGGTATTGTAAAGTAACCTCAAATGTATCTTTAGACGAAGCGATTTAAAATACGAAATATAAATCCACGTGCAGGGCGAGTTGTATGCGAAGGTTATGCTAATATTTGACAGTTCATGCTTCCCCAGACAGTTGATTAACATAACTGCCCATAAAAGTGAGACTACCTCGTGCCGACCACTGCTGTATCTCGGATCGCCACAACATAAATTAGTCCAGGTCGCGTGTCCCACCGACTTAGACCACATCGACTCCTTATCGTGCCCGGAAACCAACCAGTAGATTGCTCTTCACCTTCATTTAAAAATATACTCTCAAACAAACTGCACAACGTTTTAATTCCTTTGTCGCATCAAATCAAAGAACCTTAGCTACGAACTAATTTAAACTCTATTACCTAAATCGGAGAGTCCAAATCGCTTCTGTAGCAAGAGAAATCGCAACAACAAATACGGTAACGTTGCCAGTAAGTCGACATAAATAAAGCTGAGTGTCCTTTAACGAACTAGACGTTGACGTTACGACGCTAATGTGTAACTTTGGGGCCAAAGTGGACTCTATTATAAAGGAATTTAAATTGAATTTCGCCCTTTGTGTTAGGCGGGTGGTAAATGAAGGCTCGCATTTAGCGGTCTTGGTGGTAGTGATATGGGTGGACTTCCTTTGTCTGGTAATCTTATCGGCGTGGCAAGCGGTTGCTACGTGACATGATACATTGCGGCCTCCATAGATTTATACTCACCGCTAATTGTATGTTTATTCATTGTATACCGTTCTAGTTGATAGCGTCGAATATTGCTGCCTTCCTTAATAGCAACGGTTCAAACTAGTAATTAGCGGTTTAATTTACAACAGCCTTACGACGTTGATAAATGTTTGTTCTTTTCATTAAAACTGTTATAAAAAATAAAATCTTTATATAAAGTTATAAAAGCAACTGAATTTCTATATTCCTCAAGTTATCCCAACCGTAGCGATGGCCGGTGGTAATTTCCTGCTAGTTTAGGAATACGTAGAGCATTATCGAAGAATTGGGAGGACATTAAAGGGATTCCTTGCGGCGCGCCTTATCTATAGACGCGAGTCAAACGGGTCTGCATAATGATAATGATACTACGAATTTTAATCGGAGGTCCTTCGAGCCGGATACCTTATCTGCTAATGTCTAGCAGTGATTGATGAGCTCTGTATTCAAATACACGCTCATTGAGGTGCGAATGAAATGCTTTTGATTCTTTGTACGGAAGTAAATTGGATCAGCGCTAAGCTGCCGGCAATGGACGCTGTGTAGCTCGTTTGTACGCGAGGCAACTCAAAGGGGAAATTTTAATTTTAGAAATTTGAAGTATATAAATTGCTCATAATTTTAATGTTATTAAAATAAAGAGTAAAAAATACTAATAGAATCATTTGAATATTAAAACAGTCTCATTACTATATTGACTTCGTCATAATTTATGTTTATACAATTGCATTTAAATATTCGATTATAAAAAATGTATTAAAAGTAATTCGTTGCATATTAAAGTATGACTAACATTATAGGAAAATTCCGATCTTTACTATAATGTTCTTTAATGTATCTTCCATTTTATATTCCCACTCATTTTCTAGCTGCGCGGTGTTCATAAAGAAATACATTCTATCGCAATCATTATCTTATAAAAAACGTACGAACGGTACTTCAAACGAAGCGAAAAAGACAAAGAGATTCTTCGTCCCCAAAGGTTCCCAATGCGATGCGAGACGCGCCATTTTCGATCATCGAAAAGTTTCCATAATGGATTCATCCGCGACTCGATTGTTCCTCGATGAATGGCCACTAATTAAAATGGAGTCACAAGGAACGACCAAGTTCTGGATTGTTCTCTAACTATAAATCGTCGCGCTCCTCTCTCATATAAATATTGCTCGAATTTCACAGACCAACTTCGGTGCTAAATTTAAAATCGAAATTTCGTGAATCGGTTCTAGAGATGTGAGTTTAATGTGTTCGCACGTTGCTCTGCGTTTATAATTAATTCAATTCGAATGACTTATGAATATTGTAATATATTTGTTTGACCTATAAATGTTAAACTTTGTTTATACTCCAGACTCTTGCTGTTTGCATGACTCCATGTTTATTTTATAAATTGACTGCTTCAGCTCATGTTCTCTATAGCATTTTATCTCTACCCTTAATACTGTAATGTACTTATTTTCTCGAAAACTTCCGAAAGGTATAATCTATCAGTAAAAATGTCTCTCAGCCTTAAATTTCTTCGTGTGTTGATACAGCCAACATTAATCACTGAAACATTTTCCTTCTAAACATTTTTACAATTCACCAAGCAACGAAATTCCCAACAGCAGAGTTATCCACACCTGATGAAGATAAATTAATGTTTGTAGCGCCATTAAAAATAGGGTAGATTTAGAATTGCCGAAATTGGCCTTGGAAGGCGGGTAACGAGTTTAAGATCGTCGGTGACGGCGCCGCAGATGTAGCAGTTAGAATCATCCACAGACGAGCCTCGTACATCAACGTCTCAAGTTATGAAACAAACGGAAAAGAGATATATGTTTGACAGTTTGACTGTAAATCGCACGCTGTCATGTGCACGTTTGGTTAAGCGCCGCCATATTGGAAAACAGATACTGAACACTATTATGAAAACAATTGAAATCTACATATCAAACAAAAATAAGTAACTTTAACGTTTTTTATGTAGTGAATAATGCAAAGCAAAGCATCAGTTAAAATAAAAATTCTTACAAATTATTTAAAGTTAACGGATGACTTTGAATTAATTCTATTAGAAGTCCACTTCGGTACTTTCTTACTTGATTTACACTGTCCGACTTCTGTGAAGCGTAGTTCTATTGCAACTCCCCGTGTGCTCGTAGTAAGAAATCACGTTAGATCCGATCGAGCTCGGCCGCAAATGACCCGAAGTACATTCCTTTATCTGCCAATAAGTAAGCGAGCTTCGGTTCCTTGGGAATAGTCTTACGTCAGCTACCACATGGCTGCAAGCATATAAAAACAAATGAAGCGAAACTCCTAATACCTAATAGGAAAGCTGGTCTTTAGATAAAACGATACATCAATAGAGAAACGTATTAAATATCTGAATTGAAAACTTAGTATATTGACTGGCAGAACGGGGTTTCGGAAACGACTCGACAAATCCCAAGGCGAAGTTCCAAATCGTGTGCCCTTTTTAAAGTTGAGACGACTCGGTTAACGAGTGTCGAATTCTCTGGCCCGGGGCCCCCGCAGACGTATCGCCCCCTGGAGGTGGCTCCGGTAATTACCGGCCATTACAGACAAAGGACACGATTCAAACGATTACCATAATTCCCATTCCCGTAGACGAGATATAAACGAGGCGCGTTTTGTCGGAGGCAGAGAACTGACGTGTGTATTAATGACTACGCTTGTCCTATTAAATTAGGCGGGAGAGACGATTTAGTTTTTCATTGGCGACGAGCTTAGATTGATAGGCGTTGTTGCGCTACCGACGCTGTTTTGTTCCTTCTTACAAATTGTCGTATTTAAGTCTCACTTATAAAACATTTAGAATTCTACCTTCAAGTAGTTTGATGGCATACAATACGTCTTTTATTTGAATTATTGCCACATACACTTTAGTCCTTCCTATCTAACTGAGAAAATGTAACTTATTTAGGTTTTTTCTACTGTTTTTGTCGGAGTACTAACCTAAAAACATTAACGCTCGACGTTTTTCTATATTTTTCCCGGGCAACGTTAAAGCAAAATCATTAATCTCTAATTACTAGAGCGGGTCGCTTCAAAGGCTATACAAAAGCCGAACGATATTATCCCCCCCCCCCAGAT
>NW_013525916.1:676627-677445 GCF_000836215.1 Papilio polytes
TGGGAGAGGCCTCGCCCTGGCAGCAATAGCTCCTGATATTTCCTTTATTAACTAAGTACCCGAAACACGCGATCTTTGATCTATTTTCACAGGACGTTATTTGTTTGGAAGTCCGCGGTACCGAGATCGGGTATTAATTTAGTTCGAATCAGAATTCCATTATTTATAGATTTAGTCAATATCCTGTCTTCCAAAAAACAACTAACATTGTCTCTCTCCACTTTTCCTTACTTAGGTTTTTGTCGTACCAGGTTTTGTTCTTCTTATCGATCTATCTTCCATCATCTCAATCGTGATTACCTTCTTTATCATGTCATTTTTCAAGCAGTATATCTATCCATATTAAAAAAACTAACAGATTTTTAATTCTACCTACCTAAGATAAAGTTACCTAAACTCAGTCTATTACAAAATATAAAATAATTAACTTAAACTTATTTACACAACATTTAACTTTGAAGGAACATTTAACTAAGTTATAATTACCGTTGAAGCGTTTTTAAAACCAATTTTAAAATTTAACTTCGCCGAAGTTTGTTCATAAAATTTGAAAATTAAAAGCCAAGTATCTTAACGTCTTTTAAAATTTCAAAGACAAATCGTCTTGAGTACTTGAAGTTCGCTTACTTTATACGTTTATCAAAGAAGTACCACTTAGACTTATGTAAGTGGAGTTAGTGTATAATTAGCGCTTAACTTTTACACGTTAATAACTTAACCTAGTTTTTTTAGAAGTAAGCTATCTTATGTCATTTCTTTTGAAAATGTCATTGTTTAAAGGCGTATGTTTGTTTTGTGCGCAGGTTGTCTGCTGGAAG
>NW_013525916.1:677547-684053 GCF_000836215.1 Papilio polytes
ATCCACCAATATTATCACGACAGTACTCAATAGTACCTTTGGAAATGGCATAAAAACGTTTTCGTTTACAGGAGATATCCAAAAGAATCCGTCTATGGACTATAAATCGAACTCATCGTGCAGTAGTCCAGGCAAGCAGGAGAAGAGTACGTTAGAAAGAATGGAAAGAAGCGACCGTCATCCCGCCTTCGGGGTGCCCGTGCCAGTCCTCCCCGTGAGGAACAACTTGCGGGCTTCGCACTTTACACCCGCTGCTTCACGATTCCATTTCAGGAAGGGTCTCTCATCTAGATGTTCTTGGAAATGTACTGCTATTGTATTCATAGTGTTGTTCGTTTTACTCTTAGCAATTGCTTCTTATATGTCAGGTAAGCGATAGAATTTTTTAACTACTTCCAATGTAATTTACATTTCCTCTAATAATTCATTTATTACCTGTTAATTATAAGGGAGGTTAATATTTTTTTCTTTTTTCACAGCTTCCTATTTCGTCAACTGGTCGTACCAGAATTCTAAAGCATGTACAGTACTAGTTGGCGAGTCAACAGAGATCTTTCCGGCGTCTAAAGCGACGACGCTAGAATCAAATAACAAATCTCTGTCTAAGCCGCAACAGAGCTCTTCATCGGCCAGCTCAGGTAAAGAGAATCCTCTTGTGCGCCCTCGTAGAAGTGTAGATGGGCATGCTTCTTTGTCTTCTGTTTCTGCTACGGTTTCTTCCACTACTGTAGATGTGCATGAGCTAATCACTACGCCTTCTTTAAGTTCTGTTAGCGTAGAGCATGGCGTGCCAGTGCTCGCAAACGATACGACTGGTGCCTCTCAAGAACATCACAAGGAAGGTGCTAAAGCTTCGGGGTCTAGCAATGTTGGTTTGTCTTTTAACAATGGTGATCTAACAAATAATAACACTACGCTTGAATCTTTTTATAACAGTAATTCAACTTTAAAACCGACGTCAAAATCGAAAGACAATTCAAGTTCAGATATGGAATCCAAAACTATAATAGATAAATATAACATAACAGTCGAACAACCACCAGAAGCTAAAATAATCGATAAAAGTAATAATATTAAAACTGATATCGCATATGACCCAGAGTCAATGCAAAGTGATTCATTTCCATCTTTATTTTCGTACGGTGTACAAAAACTTCAGTACTTAAAACTATTAACTCAACTCAATGCAATAGGAGAAGAATTACACATATTTTCAAATGACACTGCCGAAGGGGACGACAAACTAGAAAAGTTCCATTACGACAGTGAAACTAATCCTACAGTAAATATACCAACGACGATTATGCCAAAGATAATAACAGAAGAGCCAATAACTACAAATGCACCCATAACCACAAAACCTATAATTGTTGAAACTGTTGCCCCCTTCACTACAAATGTAACCACCACACAAACTGAGCATGTTGTGACCACACCAGGAATGCCTAATACTAATACCGTTTCAAACACAACTGAGACTGAACCAACTACCGTGCCTAATGAACCATCCACTGTTAATATTGCTGTCGATTCGAAAACCCCAGATGTGATGTCTAATAAAAAACATGTTTTGATTAACCTGACTATTTCCGCTGATGATGCTGAAAATTCATCTTATAAACCTTTATACTCATTAGCAGTCACTGTTCCTACAATGGGTGATACAAACGAAATACCTACAGTAAAAATTACACCAATAGACTTGGAACCAACGATGCCGACGAATTTCAATAAGCCGGTTACTGTTCAAAGTACGACCAAAACTAATAAGGATTCGAGCATAAATGCTGACTGGGGAGGTAGTTGTGAATGCTCATGTCCAGTATGTGAAGACAGCTCTAAAGATGATTTCTACGAAGATTCTGATTCAGAAAAAAGTACTACCATGCTTTTAGAAAATACAGATATTAGTACTATTCCAAGCCCAGTCTCCGGAGATAATGAATTTCCAACAACAACTACAGATTCTACAGAAAGCCAAAGCTATGTTACTATGGAAACAACTTCAGAAACAGATACAGTTCAATCGTCAACTGTGACTGAAATTAGCTCCACAACAGATTTCGATGCAATTACTACAATTTTAAATGAAAAAACGGAGTCTAAAGATGTTACAGATGATTTAACAACTGAGTCTGAGATAATATCTACGACTGAAGTCCCGAAATGTGTATGTCCGAAAATTAAACCTCCACCCATCCTTATATTGGAAGGTGAGGTCATCAAACCTGAAACGATAACTTACTAACGACCATCTAAATTCATTAAAATTGAAGTCACAAAAACTTTTAAACATGATTTTGTACCTAACAAACTAATTCGCCTGATTATAAAGGGAAACGTGAATAGGGCCGGGGTATTCATTAGTGCTTTAATTACAACATGCATGCGCTGTGTAGAGTTATTCTAAAAATGTAGACAACTTTTCTCTTGAGCATTTATTTCTTAATCATCATTTCCATCAATACTTTCGCATGAATTAATTTAATAAAGTTATTTACATTTTAATAATACACTGCTTCTTTAATATTCCTAAATATTTTATAGGTGCGCGAACATTTCCAGCTCAGTCATTTCCCCCCGACGGGACGACATTCAAACAAATTACTTTAGGTGAAAAATTATCAAAACAAATCCCTCCATATAGTTATTGGAACATGCAGTTCTATCAATCGGAAGCTTCTTATGTTAAATTCGATTACCTGATTCCCCGCGGAGCTTCCATAGGAGTGTATGCAAGGAGGAACGCATTACCCACTCACACTCAATATCATTTCTTGGAAGTCTTAAGTGGATTCAAAGCGAGAACTACCCGTTCATCCCATGTAAGTGACAGAAAAATATCACTTCATAAGAAAATGTATTCCTTATTATAGAAATCAATTTTGAGTGTTATTTTTTACAGCCATCAGTAAAGAAGGAAGTAACACATTACATGGAACAAGGTCATTGGTTCCTATCGCTGTACAACGATGACGGTGATCCACAAGAAATTTCCTTCATTGCCGCTGTTGCCGAAGATATGACTCATAACTGTCCTAATGGATGTTCGGGTAAAGGGGAGTGTCTTATGGGTCATTGTCAATGTCAACCTGGCTTTGGAGGGGATGATTGTAATGAAAGTAAGTCAACAAAAGAAGTTAATTTTAATCTAAATCAGTTGTATGGAAATATAAATTTGATATTATTCCAGGTGTTTGTCCAGTACTATGCAGTCAACGAGGCGAATATATTAATGGAGAATGTCAATGCAATCCTGGCTGGAAGGGCAAAGAGTGTTCCCTGCGACACGATGAATGCGAAGTACCCGACTGTAATGGTCATGGCCACTGCGTGAATGGCAAATGCTCCTGTGTCCGCGGGTACAAAGGCAAATTTTGTGAAGATGTCGATTGTCCACACCCCACGTGTTCCAGTCACGGATTTTGTATCGACGGCGCTTGTGTGTGTAAGAAAGGATGGAAGGGTATGGATTGTGCGACAATGGACAAGGATGCTCTGCAGTGTCTGCCGGATTGTTCCGGTCACGGAACATTTGACGTGGACACTCAGACCTGCACTTGTCATGCACGCTGGTCTGGGGATGATTGCTCTAAAGGTAAGATAAGAATTAATGGTAATGCTCAGCGTAGAACTTAAAATGATTGAAATACAATGTACTAACTATGCCACTTTAATGTTACAGAGGTGTGCGACCTAGACTGCGGGCCTCATGGACGATGCGTTGGAGAGTCTTGTATCTGCGACCAAGGATGGACCGGCGAGTACTGCACCTCGAAACTGTGTGACTCTCGATGCAGCGATCACGGTCAATGCAAGAATGGAACTTGTCTTTGTGTATCTGGTTGGAATGGTAGGCACTGTACATTGGAAGGCTGCCCCCGCGGTTGCGCTGGCCACGGTCAATGCAGGGTCGCCAACGACGGCCATTGGGAATGCAAATGCTTCGACGGTTGGGATGGACCAGACTGCACGACGCTTAAAGAACAAGTGTGTGATGACTCGAAGGACAATGATAAAGGTAAAATTCTCTGAATTCGTCTTGAGAAAAATCTTGAACAGCAAACATTAAACCATACTCGTAAAGAATTCCAGTTGGAGTTGAGTAATATTTTAACTTCAACATATTATATTGTATGTCTCAGTTTCAGAATTAAATCATCTATAAACCACGTGTTTTTATTTATTTTCTGTGCAGACGGTCTAATAGATTGCGAAGATCCTGAATGCTGCCAAAGTACTGCCTGCAAAGGCAGCCAACTCTGCGTATCCTCGCCTAAGCCTACAGACATCTTACTGAGGAAGCAACCGCCGGCCATCACAGCTTCCTTCTTTGAAAGAATGAAGTTCCTCATCGATGAAGGTAGCCTCCAAAACTACGCTAAGCAGGAGACCTTCAACGAAAGGTGAGATTAGATGTTCGATGTTATCTGTGATATTAATTGGCTAAAGAAGAATCTTTTGACATCTCGATATTAACAATTTTACACAACTAACGATACAATGTCAAACGATTCTTCATTCAGGTGCTTAAATACAAATATGAAAAGAAATATCTATTATAATACGCAATGTTGTGCCCCAGTCAATCCTAATGTTTTATTTATTGATAATGTATCACCGTTTCGTTTCTTTTCCTTACACATTGTAACAAAGACGACTAATTTTATGTTTATCGAAGTTTAATGTAAAATTTAACGTTTTCTTCGAAGGTTACTAAATTGGCACTTGCATGAACAAGGATTTGTCTATCAGAAACTAAGCTAAGCACATCGCTGCTACTAACGTATTTGTAATTTCCTTCTTCCTGATTAACAATGTATCTAATGGTACTCATTCTTTGTCATTTCTCGTCTTTCTGCTGCGCAGTATGTTTTGGAACCACTTCAACACGAGGTAAGATCTAGCGAGACTTAGGTAGGATGTGTGTGTTCTATAATATTATAAAGTCACCTATAATACTAACACGTACTTCGTACGATCCACTCTAATTGCCATCTTATTTATTTGTTTAGTGTGTGCATGATTTGTTTATATGTATACCTAAAATCGTGTCCTGTGAGTTTTGTGTTATGCTTTTTATTTAATAATATTTAATGTTTATAATATTTCCACTGTAATACTAATAGTATGTAGGTTGAATTCGTCAATTCGAGTAATTACATTGCTAGATACTTAATTTAAATCACCTTATAAGAATAGAAATATTAATACATATGTTTAATTCAAAACAGTAGTAAATTTTTAGTAAACATAAAAATTCAAACTCGATAGAATCCTCTCACATTTAATAGTTGACTTAAAATTAAATTTTAACTTTAATAGAAATCCTTTAAAGTCCTTAAGTAATATTTAGTTAACAGAAATCCTATTTACCTCATATTACTTTGAATTTGAGCACAGATTTACTACATGCTAAATCATCTAAGAGTAATATCTCGAATTACTACATTAAATTAATAATTTTCCAGTCGTTCAGCTGTGATCAGAGGTAGAGTAGTGACGTCACTGGGCTCTGGACTGGTCGGCGTCAGAGTGTCGACATCTACTCCTTTAGAAGGGTTCACATTGACCAGAGAAGACGGTTGGTTTGATCTGTTGGTAAACGGAGGTGGCGCAGTGACGTTGCATTTCGGACGAGCGCCTTTTAAGAGATCTACTCAAGTTGTTTTCGTGCCCTGGAACGAGGTTAGTACGATACTATTTCTTAAAATGTTATGCAGGGAATCGTCTACTGACTATACCTTCCACATCTACTTGATTCTCGCATCCAAATACTGGCGGCAAGATCATCGATTTGTCTGAAAGTAAAAAATAGTTAATGAAATGAAAAATTTGAATTAAAAGATTTGTCTACACTTTTAGATTGTTTAGATTAAAAGTTGAGTTCATTTTTAATATTCATTGAAATTATATGAAAGAATAAAATTGCATAATAGCTATTAATATTAATTTTCTCAGTCCGTCATTTTCATTAGGGATTACTGTAAGCTTAAAGAATATAAAATTAATAAAGCACTTGAACAGTTGCTTATCCAATATCCAAAGACCGCTGACGATAATAACTCCGCCAACTTTACCGGAGTTCCTATGAAGCTATTTAATATTTTTTTCCGCTGCCAAAACATGCGAGGCGGCTATCAAAGAGGCATTAGAATTTTTCAACTCTTAATTTAACTTGAAAGTTTATAAAGTTGTCGCGAGGTTTCGAAAGTTGAGTTCCACAAAAACGTAATGACTAAACTACTAACCTGTCCACAACTTTGTCTTGTTTCCTCAAATTTAAATATCTTTACGTTAAAAAAGACAAAGAGGTATGTTATTCAATGTGTCAATAAAAGGTTCTTTCCGTGACTAATTGGTAATTTCTATTCGAGGGCTTTTAAAGAATGTAAGTGTAATGTAATAAGACATGATATCTTCCAGGTGGTGATAATAGACGAGGTGGCGATGACGACATCGGACGAGAAGGGCGGAGCAGGTCCACCGCAGGCCTGCCTGGCGCA
>NW_013525916.1:684214-684698 GCF_000836215.1 Papilio polytes
AGCCTCCAGATACCCGGCACTGGCTTAAACCTCGTCTACCACAGCTCAAGAGCCGCTGGTTACCTATCCACTATACAATTACAACTGACACCAGAGAAAGTCCCACCTACATTAGCGTTGATCCATTTGAGAATTACTATTGAAGGAATACTATTCGAGAAGACGTTCGAAGCAGATCCTGTGATCAAGTTCACTTATCCTTGGAACAGACTGAATGTATATAGGCAGCGAGTGTATGGGGTCACCACGGCGCTGGTCAAAGTGGGCTACCAGTACAGCGACTGCAAGGATATCATCTGGAACGTGCAGACCACCAAGCTGAGCGGCCACGATATGAGTATCTCAGATGTCGGTGGATGGAACTTGGATATACATCACAGATACAACTTCCATGAAGGTAAACAATGTTCACAATTGATCACTTTTATGGTTAAACATAAAACGAATTAAATTTCTATCTAACTTGTTAAGGTAACAAGCGCGT
>NW_013525916.1:689027-717396 GCF_000836215.1 Papilio polytes
GGACGTTCGGAAACTTCTAATTTTTTAGTTGTCATCGTCAGGGCTGAAGTGTTTTCGTCTCGGTCTCTAAGTGAGTTTTTCTATAGAAAGTGAGTTCTTGTGATTATCGTGTAGATGTATTTTTGGACAGTTTTTCGTACGTGAAATCGATATATTCGGATAGTCCTGGAAGTGGGAAACTTATGCTTTGTGAGTTATTCGTAAGTAGAAATTAGGAACTGAACCTGAAGTTTTTTCGCTTTACGTACTTAGGCTATGAACTTTATTTATATTTTTTTTCCTGTCTTGGAAATAATTTCAAGGAATCTCACTAAATAACTCACAGGGTAACGAGTCATACACAACAAAAATAATTGTAACTGAGCATAATAATGAAACCAAAATACTCAAATGCGATCACAATTTGTTAATAATGTTTTTGATATGATTTTACCAATTTTTTATATAATTTTAATCCTATACCCACTAACGCTTACAATTTATTTGCAAATCATGTATCCTAGCCAAATATTTCGTTTTATCCATAATAATAAGTATTTGTAAATAGCATTTAATTCTTGTAATTATTCATTTAGTGAAATTAAACCTAAGTCCTTTATTACTTCGCAATACTGTAACGATATAAGCAATAATTTTATACTTTAATATGAATGCTTGTCTTCGAAATGACCCTTGTATAATTGATATACTTTTTAACTAAAATAGATACATGTTACTGTTAAAAAAACCTCTTATATAGTATATAATGTAACCTTGTTACTACAGAAGGCATTTCGCAAGTCAATCACTTAGAAATCGAACATATTCGCTTATTGTATGAGCTTGTTATTTAAACGTAATATACAAAAATGTTACAGTGTAAATTACATACATTTGCAATATCTGAGGGCCTATTATTGATTTTATATTTAAATTATTTATTTACTAAGCTTGATATATTTATTACTTCTCATTGTAGTAGGTACCTCGTTACACCAAATATCACAAATATGGCCTAAGAATATAATTCTTTAAACAGCCTGCAATTTTTTAAATCAATTTTTATTTTTATTATTTTTTTATTGAATCAATGTTTGTACTGTTTTAGGTATTTAATATTAATATTCCTTAATGTATAATCTTCCTGGAATTTGAATCTTTATTATCTATCTCCTCAGATCCTTCTAAACCTAATAGAAAATTTGTTATAAATTATAATTGAAAACGTTGATACGTACACTCTGCATGTGTTGTGCAATAATCGAAGAGTAGATTTTACAGTAAAACTTTAGGGTCATACTTCTTGCTGACTTATCTAGACTGCATAATTTCTTAGAGACTGATCATAAATATTTTTGTTTTCTTGTTTAGCTGTGGTCATTGCGTTACATTTCCCACTGACCTCTATATTCCATTGGATGTGATAGCCGTAGTAATTTTTGCCTATATGATTTTCGCCATTTTAACACTGACGGTGGGTTTTTGGAAACTGGGATTAATAATATAGTAACTTTAATTCATGCTTTTAATTCTGTATAAAAACTGTTATTAAAGCAGCTATCTCTCCAGAGGTTAAATAGAGGTCAGTGATTTTTCCTCTTCAACCTGTCACCGTAGTGTCTGACAGGTCACTTTTGTAGGTTATAAAATATCGTCTCGAATTTTAGATGCTACCTTGTAAATGTAATGCAGTTATGCAATAGTCCTTCCTCTACTAGACCATTTCTATTTTCGCTCTGTTAGTCACCTAGTTAAGGCGCGCATTGACCTCAGTTAATAATTATAAGATTGTATCCTGTGTACGTGTTAATCGTAAGTCAGTAAGAAGCTAAAAATAATGTAATTAAATTAAATGTAGATTTATAGTTTATGTCCATAAATGTGTCTCGTTTAAATTGTGGTGTCTATTTCATGTTAGAGGTACTAATTTAATTGCAAGTTGACTGAGGTGGTGATATGGAGTCGATGATATTTTTTACAAAAAGATATTATAACCTCGGGAGAGCTCTGTGTGTACTTCGGTCCGCAGAGGCAGAGGTCAGCAGAGGTCGGCAGTAAATGACCCGCGCGATGGTGATATTTTTGCAAAATGTGACTAAACAAAGCAATACATTGTAATGTAATACGTCTTATCGTTTTTTTTAATAACTGTAAGGTGTATTTTTATTTAAATAATACAATTATATAATATATCTATTGTGAATGTAGTTATTCATTTCGCGGTGATATTTAGTAGAGCGTATCTTTTTTATGGTGTATAAAGAATTCTAATTTGTAAATAGGTACTTAAAATTGTATTGTGTAAAAAATATTGTACATATCTGTACGCTTGGATTATTTATAAAAGTATCGTCGGTAAGATTTTAGATTATGAATTGTATTGTAATATAGTGGGCGAGCCACGGCCGCTAGGGGCTGCGCAGTCATATGACAGTTCAGTGGCCACCGTGTCCCCGATACTTTCCTAGTAACATTAAATTTGAAATAAAAAAACTTTCGCTTAACTACCATCAGTAACTTTCACATATTGCATGGATTTATTTCATTAGGTGTATAATCTGTCAAAGTGCGGGGGTTTCGATAGTTCTTCAACCAACTTACCATAGACAAAGCTTCTAGTTTTTTTAGAGGGCTTCAGAGGCGCGGTATGAGTCGTCGATTACGTAGATCTGTCGTGCCGAGTCTATATAGACTTCATATGAACATTTTGATTTGTATTGTAGACGACGCGTAGGTCCCAGGTTATTCTGTATGTCGCTAAGCCGGCGGCAAATTCGAGCGTGAGCTCAGCGAGTCATTTGAAAGGCGATGGAAGCATGTACAATAATAAACATAGAATGTATTCTAATGGAATATGTAATAAAACATTAAAACTTGAAAACTCTTTCATTTCTCTTTTTAATCTATCCATATCTTTAATATCTTAATAATTTCTTGAAAACATTATAACCTAAAATACATCGGAGATTACGAAAATCTAGTCTATGGTCTTCACAAACATTAAAACTATACATAATTCGTAAAAAGAGATACTGCAAAAAATAATGAAAAGACATTTACGATTTATAAAAATAATTTATTTTCAAAGTGCTCGCATACAACTAGTGATATGTTTACCAAATATACAATTATCTCACATCGAATATAAACACAACAAACAGCTTATAATTATATTGTACACACAATGTTAAAATTCACTAGAGTCAACACACAATCTATCAACAAGCATCAAGTTTGAAATATAAAAAAATATGTTATCTGTGCAAATATGCATATACGTTTAACAGTTTTTTTTAACTACAATTTTCTAATATAACATGTCTTTTAAAAGAAAATAATCTAGATTTATTAGTGAACTATTAATTATGCTACCATATTGGTATTTGCACGTGTAAACACACTACGTACGTGCATTGACTACCCGAGTTTCCACCGCTAAGACACTATACATGGGCGTCGCCAAAGGTAACTGCCCCCTACCCCTTCCCAAGTGGGTGGTAAATTGTAAACACAAACATTATAACTTCGAATTTTTAGTTGGATCGTTATAGACACGATGAAATTTCGCACAGATGTAGGGCATAATCTAGAACAAATAGGCTCGTTTTGTATATATTCGTTATATAAACTAGCTTTCTCCCACGACCCTTTCCGCGTGGAATAATAAAAGCAAAAGTGAGTAGTCTATGTGTTTTCTAGACTATTCTCTACGTCTGTGGTAAATTTCATTGAGATCCGTTCAGCAGTTTAGACTACAAACTCTAACAAACATCCAACTTTCGCTTTTATAATATTAGTAAGATTAAATCAAAATGCAATCCCTAGATAGATAAATAAAAGAGTCAGTATATAAATAAATAAGCGATTTGATAGATTTTCATTACTATTTTCCTAAGTCCCCCTTGATTATACCCTCCCCCATAGATCTTCGTTTGGCGACGCCCACACTTAAAACAAACTGCTACTACCCTGACTGAAATATCTACCATTTTGTACACATTTCAGTCAAAAACTAACATAGTCTACAAACAATTAAACATTTCCACTAGTATTTTAAATTATTTCAACTTTTCCTAATAAAGTTATAATCTTTCTTCTCAACATCAAATAGCTTCTTTAAGTAAAGAAAATACAGATAAAAATAACCGATTGTAAATTGACACAAAATAATCTAATCTCAATACAGTCATATTAAAATAAAAATAACATTAAAAAGGAACTTTAAAAATAAAAATTCAAAAAATATACATCATGAGTTATAAAACATTTAGGGCCTGTCCCACCACTGGCTGAAAAACGACGTCACTTTTAGATAAGGGAACCCGATATTTCCATCACATATTTTAAATGTTCGATTATCAGACAATTTACAATTCGGTGGGACAGGCTTTGAGTATAAAATAAGTAAAAAGTGGCATAACATAATTTCATATTTTGCCCCACAATAGCCTTGTAGAAGTCTAAACCGCACACAAGGAAATTTTTACAGAAATAAACACACACTTTATGGAATGTCAGAAATCACAGCAGGTTTTTAAATAATTATTGTTTTAATAAAAAGCCCTACATGTACGCTGTAAGAGGTACTTTCACGCTATTAAACAAAGAAGATGAGTAAATTGGAAATGCAAGAAAGCGAAATAAAATCCTATCCAATAGCAATAAAGAATTGTAGTTCCCAAGGTTATATAAATTCTCAGCAGCAAAGAATCAATATTGCCTTGGATACTTGATTGAAATGTATACAATCTTTTATTTTTTTTTATACTGTTACTATGTCATTTTTGTTTTTCATTAGTCTTTTTGATTATGATGTAAGTTTTTTTAATTCAGTGTTTTAACGAAATTTACACTTTCAGTTTTTTAACCAATATCGTCATCTGAGCATTTGAATTTTATTAAAGTAAATTGTACCATGGTTATTTAAATTCTCAATCAATGCAAAAAAAGCAAGATTGCCTTGTTTACTTGAATTTAGTGAAATAACGAAATTTTGACCATCTATGACCTAATGTATTGAAATTATAATTTTTAAGAGCAAATAGTTTAATAATCTTCAAAAGGGCCGGTGACTGTGAGTGACGTTTTGTCCCACCGCGCCATAGCGTGTTGATTGACGGTGTCGATGTCCCACTGCTGCGCGCGCGCGCCGCTGCAGCGGTTGATGAACACTTTGCGACCACTCGCCTCCCATTCCAAGCAGTTCTCATTCCCGCCGTGTTTTAGTTGTTTTGTCGCCTATTTTTTTAATAAAAAATGTTTCTATTCAAAGGAACTGAACTTTGAAATTATCAGACATTTAACAATATTTTTTTCTTTTTTTATAGTCTGTTATGCATTTAAAAAGGCGTTCTATTAGACATTATTGTGCTAGAATGTCTTTTATATTCGATATCGTATTTAAAATAATTTTACATTGTCTGGAAAGTTATAGTGCATTAATTGAATGAATGATCAATGAGTGAATGACTGAACGAATATTGTTAAGTGTAATGTTTATAGTATGACATGCAATATGCCTTTTCTTTAATAAAGAGTGAATGACTGAGCGATTGAATGTGTGAATGAATGAATGATTGAATATGAATGATATACTCACCGGATGGTACCTCCAGAGCTGGTTTCCTCCACCAAGGTGGCAGGAGTAGAGGATGATGGGCTGCTCGGGTCTGGAGTCCGGGACATCCCAGCACATATTCCTGTCTTTAGATCTGCAAATATATAAATTAAATAATGTGATTGCAGTATTCTAACCAATAAAAGGCATTTCACAATGTCATATATAATGCGAATTTTATATAACTAGCTTTTGCCCGGGACTCCGTTCGTGTGGAATTAAATGAAATCTAAGTAGCCTATATCTTCCTCCAGATTATCCTATACATCAATGCCAAATGTCATTGAGAACCGTTCAACAGTTTAGAGTATAAACTCGAACAAACATCTTAACTTTCGCATTTATAATATCAGTAAGATTTACATTCATGTAAATAAGTAAATTGTATAGACTCTGGATTACGGTTACACAAAATATTTACTGCCAGAATAATTTAAATAAATACTTTTTTTAACATAAATAAACCGTTTAGTATAAATAAAGCGTTTGAGTAAATTTTTGCCTCAAATTAAATTTTTAAACTTTTTGAACTATCAACTTTATTCCCTCTAGTAGACGCTTGGTTTCCGGACCCCAGAATATCGGAATTCAGTACGAAAAAACCATTAGGGAGGTGTTTAAGTGCCGGCTGTGTGTCAGCAGGGCAGGGAGGGCAGGGTAGGGTACGGCAGGGCAGCACGTGCCTGATGTCCTTGTGCCAGGAGAGCAGGAAGTGCTGCTCGGCGGCTGCGGAGCGCTCGCAGACGGCCAGCGCCAGCGCCGCGCCCTGCTCGCCGCGCCGCAGGTCGCAGCACAGCTGCCCGTCTGCGCCCGCCCTTATCTGCACACACATCTATACCTTTACTATATCTATACTATCATAATAAAGCGTATACACACACTTCTTTGTTGCCTAAGACGTCAGCAATTACACCATATATTTTAATAATTATCTCTTTAATAAAAAGCTTAAACTTACAACACGCTACAGGTTATATATTTTCACGCTATCAAACCTAGAAGGTAAATAAATTGGTAAAAATCCTTCATGCGGGATAGGAACCATAAATTGGTTCCCATGGTTTTATCCAATGTCAAAGGCCTTCGTTGTCATTTATGTGTGTAAATTTTGACATTTGCAATTGAATTCACAAGTGTAAACAATAAAGTTAAATTTTATATAATTTCTTGCGGATAAAACCGCACGGGACCAACTCGTATTACTATAAAAATAGTAATTATTTTACACTTTTTAACCAGTTAGATTATTTTTTTAAGAAAATATTCTTACCCTCCCTTCTGCGAAAGGTTCCGGTTCAACTGGCGGATATTTTGCTGTTAAATCGAACGCTATCTGAAAGTAAATTAAGAAACGATAGTAACATTGTAATACAATGAAAACTCCATATCGAGAATCATAGAAGACAATAAAAATGTAACGGTCCTGACATCTGATAGGGCGTTAGGGAGGGCGACCGCCCAGGGCGCTGCACGGGAAGGGGCGTCAAAGATCTCTGAATCACAAAGCCTTATACGTAAAAAGTGTTAAATAAGTGCCATACATAAGGTACAATCTTAGATATTAAAATATTTATAATATATCGTGCAATTCTGCAGTGGGCGGGGCTATCTCCTTTAGGGGCGTGTCCCTACATATTAATACCTAAAAATAAGGAAGTTTCCTATGAAATATCTGAAGTTTTCTCTCACCTGCGTCATGAACCACCTAAAGGATTTACATTGCAGCTTCTCTCGCAACTTCTTCTGGTGTGAGATATCTCCCGTGTCGATGTGCAGGTAGTGCGGCCGCCGCTTGTACAGATACTGCGCGTACTCGTCCATCCACACCTCCGCCACGCGCCTGTAATTCTGTACGTATTATATTATAACACACAATTTTACAGTGGGTTTTTTTGTGCAGGGGTGGAATCATGGACACCTGGGAAGGAGGAGCCAGGTAGTACCGGACCCCTGCTTGGTGTACTGTGGTGTGTACTTGCTATGGGATACATGTAATTTTTTTACAATGGTAGAGCACGCTTTAACATCTTCGTACTGTAGGGTCGGCTGGTACAATACTACGACCACACAGAAAACAGGCGTGAAGTGGGAGCAATTACGCTTATAGTCTGATGAGTGTGGTGCTGGAGGCGCAACTCTAGTCCCTTTTCCTTCCTACCCTTTTTCTCATAAATAGGATGGGAAGGGAATGTAGATTTGATTATGGAGGAGACGTATAGGAAGCGGAAATAACCTCTTTATGTGCGTCTCCTCTTTCGTCAATTAAGAGTAGGCAACGCATCCGCTTTTGCGGATGTTTTTGGGCGCAGTCGCTTCGCCATTTTGGCAGATTCAGGTGGCCGCTTGCTCGTTTGACACTTTATGTTACAAAAAATATTAGTAAGAGTAAGATAATGTCCCGTACCCTGCCGACGAAGTCCCCGTGGCCCGGGTTGGGGAAGGGCGCGAACTTCCTGTAGATGTGTCCGACGCGCGAGCACGGCGCGTCCACCATGCGCCCGCCGCACTGCCAGATCTGCGCACCACTGACATATTAATATTTTTATTAACCAATAATATTCCTCCCTTAGAATACGTGGGAATTCGATGACTTCATGCCAATATGTAGTCGTACGTACGTATGTGTACAGTTAGCACCATAAATATGGTTTAAATATATACAAATAACGCTAAATACACCGCTGTGGGTTTTCACTAGTGTTACTAAATACCTTGTGTACATTTAAAAAACTGTAAAGATCCATAAATTAGAAAGTAAAGTTTTTATGCATTTATTCGTTAAAAGTATGAATTAATGATTTTAAAACCAATGGCGTATCTAATCTTTGTAAATACTAAGTTGTGTGTGTGTGTGTGTTACCTTGAAGCTGAGCTCGTACTGCTCGCCGCCCCAGATGTCGAGGCCGGGGTCGTACCCGCCCAGCTCCCAGAAGAACTTGCGCGACATCGCGAACAGCCCGCCCGCCATCACCGGGCTCCTGCCAGACGAAACGACACACATTCTCATATAAAAACATAACCAACATTTATAATTCAACATCCAATCAGTATAAAACTGATAATTAAAAAGCAATTCGTCTTTACGAAACCGATATTAGAAAGAGATAGAACATATCGGAGAATATTTTGCACATTTCTGTTAAAGAGATGATCTGTTTTATCAAAGGTGGATATAATATGCTTTATACGAGCACTGGGTCATCTTCCTTCTCTTTCTACTCCCGTAGGGTCAGCTCGACAGATTTTTGTCTTCCACATAACTCTATCATACGTCATCTCAGTCATCACTCCCTTCTTGACTATGTCACCCTTCGCGCAATACATATTTCTAGGTTTACCGGTGTACCCTTCAACAATCATAACTAGATTCTCCTTGTTACATGCGATTCGTTCCTCGAGCAGGATAAATAAGTGTATTAAGTAATGGGACCCTGACTGGAATGGCTCCGGCATGTTGTCCTGGTCCCGGGGCAGCACTGGCAGGCGCTTGTAGAAGAGCTCCCAGTCGAAGGCGCCGCGCGCGCCCTCGTCCTGCGCGCGGTACTCGAACGTGTCGTAGGCGATCACGTCGATGTACGGACACACCACCGTGCGGTAGCTTAGCGCTATCGGCTCTGCGCAACACAAACACATACCAAATGTTACTTGTTATGGTATGCTTATGTTACTTGAGTGCGAAGGAGCCAGCTGAAAATCAGCGCAGGAACGGCTTATTCCGTCCTGCATACGCTGAGCTGGCTACCTTTTGCCACGATTGTGTTTCCTTTAGAATAAGTCCTTTTATGTAATTTCTATTTTGTGGCAATAAATACATATTCATTCATTCATTCATTCAAATTATATGCTATTGGAACAAATTATCGATTTTTCGAAATAGATCGGAAACTTGCATCTTAACATTTAGAGTCATTCAAAGGTCATTTTATATCATATTGCTAATAAACAAGCGAACAATTACGAAATGGCGAAATAATCGTTGCACATAGATGTACGAAAAAGCAGATACGATGTCTTTTATTGATAGAGGGGACGCACAGAAAGAAAATATTTTCCCTTGCTATGTGCTCCCTCTGTCAAATCCATTTCCCGTGGCATTAAGAAAAGAGAACTACAGTGTTTTATTTTTCCGACACGTTAGTCGATTAAGGAGTCCGTTACAGTAGTTTACTATTACTATGCAACTAAGCGCAGTCTTTGACCATTTAACGTGTCTCATGACATGGATTTTTTCCTACATTCTGTTCAACAAATACGAACCTAGTAGCGGTGGTAGCCAGTTAACAGTGGCCTCAGTGTGCGAGTCTAAGAACAGTAAGACGTCGGCGGAGGCCCGCGCGGCGCCCGCCAGCCGCGCCGCTATCAGACCACTCCGCTGCGCTAATCGCACCACTTTCACCTTCGGTAAATGCTTAGATAGATAGTCTTCTAACTTCTGCTTTAGGAAATCTAAGATCGAAATTACAAACAGAAACGTTTAAAAATGATGCTATCCCCCTCCCACACACTATAATGGACTATATAACTAAACAGTATAGCTTTCCATATTGTTTATATCGTTACTAGCTTTTAAACGCGACTGCGTCCGCGTACAAAAAAATAAACTAGGTAGCCTATGTGTTGCCAGGACAGGCCAAAGTTCCAGATCCGTTTAGGCTACAAATTCACAAACATCCATCCATCCAAACTTTAACATTTAATATTAATATGATTCATATAGTTAAACATATTGTGAGGTTACAAAATCATACATTTAAATGTAATTTTTAGTATGTAAGCCAATGTCGATAAACGAATAGATAGAGAACTTCCGTTTTGCGTTAAAAAAAATTTAAAACTATTTACCATATTTCAACTAATTGGAAATGTATAGACGATTACAAACATGACTAAATAATTATTTACACTTAATAAGTCTGCATAACTAAAAACCGATAACAGTTTGTGGATAATATTGGATATTTTTCTCTTAGTATTTTATTCATAGTTAACATCTTAAACTGACTATCTCAAAGCTTAACAAATTGCAATACAAATTTTATTATCTGTAGGAAAAAATAATATTGAATTTTGTTACAAAGGTGACATTACACCCATTTTATTATTCGACCTTTGCTAGTATTAGCATAAAAACGGTAGCTTACATGTTATTGTATTGAACAAACTGTACAAACATTAAACATGTGTACCGTTTAATATTAATAAGAGTAATTCCAGAATATAGATAAACATAAAATGATTCACTGCTTTAACAAGAATGTCCACGTAAATATATAGAATTAAAAAAACTCGAATTAGCTATTTTTTTCGTATATTTCATACTAATATAAAAAATGCGAGTCTGGATGGATGTGTGTTACTGAGTATCTCAGCTTATCTGATTTTGATGAAATTCGGTACAGATGTGAAACATAATGTAATAACACAGACTACTTACTAATTTAAGTTTGTTTAATCCAAGCTGTTAGTTAAACTAACCATTTTTTTAAGTTATATACAGATGTTTTATTTATTTTATATCTAAATTTTACTTATATACTTAAAACTCACCCTTTGTGCTTGCATCGTCAACTAAAAACACCTCTTTTATAAGAAATTCTGGGGACCTGATAAGAACACTATATGCCGTCCTGAGCAATGTACTCCAGTGTTCATTGTGGAAGGGAACCACCACACTAACAGTCGGTAATGACTCTATGTACTTGCGAACCTTGCAACCTGGATGTCTTATGTCTGGTAAAGATCTGTTTAAAGCTATTTTATCACTCAATGCTCCATTGAAGCCATTAACGGAATATAATTGTTCCTCAAGAAAAGCCAAAGATTTAGGTAGCCGTGCTGGTAAACCTTGCTCACCAATACCTGAAAAATTACTTTTAATTACTTTGTTGTGTGTGTGTTTTTTTTCTCTTATTCCAAATTGTGTTGTAGTGGTGATAAGATTAAATGTTATTTTATTTTATTTATTTATTTATTTAAAAATACATGCGTATATAGAATCTTAACAAGTTATTGTGTAAACTTTGAACTACTAAGATGCTTACAATCTAATAAGTCAAAAACTACTTGGAATTAAGAATATGAGCCCTTTGAGATGTATTTCCTTTAGAATTAAAAGAGTTTTTACTACTAGCTCTCAATGATTGGCTGCCTCTTGCTCAAGTTGTGATTTTTTCTATGCATTTAGTCCAAATATGCTAACTGTTTTATAAGTTAGCTAATAACAACAAATCAACCCTAAAACTATTAAACTCCACCAATAAAATAAAGTTACTCACCTTGACGTTTTCTTTCATATTCAATTTGTGTATAATTGTGCCAGTCAATTTTCTGAAACAGTAACATTTTAAAATATAATTATCTTATTAATTACTTAAAAAAATATAAATGAGAATGTTTAGATGGATGGATGTTTGCAAGTTTATAGCCTCAACTGGTGAATTTGGTATAGATGTAGAGGATAGTCTGGAAGAAGATATAGGCTACTTGCTTTTTTTTTTAATAGGACAGTCATGTGTGAAAGCCAATATTATTACGAGCTTTCACCCACAACTCTATCCACATGTTTAGGAGACAGAGTCCAACTGATATTGTACACAATTATTATAATCCAATAAAGAATTTTTATTTAATATATTACAAAGAAAGTGGTAGGTTAAAAGTTAGTTAATTCATATTTTTTTACCTTCAAACTCTTTGGAACAAAATAATCAATTGTTCCAATGTTAGTTTTGCTGATATTATTAAAAGTCTTTACTATATACAGCAAGATGACTAAAAAGGTTATAGTAAGGAGGTTTCGTAGTCTCAACAACCTTACGAATTGACGACGCATCACAAACATGGAACTGAAATAATAATTTATTTTAATAACTTGTATATTTTAATATTAAAGTTGGATTTTTGAATTAGAGGTAAAAGAAGGCCTTTAAAAAGAAAATTGAATAGAAAATTCAATTTTAGTAAAAGTACATAACTAGAATTAAGCATAAATTAGTTTTAGTAGACTCTGAATATATTTTAGTTGGTACAGTTTTTTTTTTATTTTTAATGCATTTCATTTATCAATATATAAAGCTTGCCGCAATCTAGATTTTCTGTAAACTAACAGATTAAAAATTTAAAAGGAAATTAGTGTGACGGTTATTGATAACAGAAAGATTAATGTTTTGATATAAATGCCGCAAGCTATCTACTTGCTTCTGATAAGCGAAATTAATTAAGGTTTAAGTAAATGATTTTAATCCAAGGTATTTTAATCTATGTTTCGTTATAATAGTAAACTTTAAACTATTTTACAGGCCCTTAATTTATTTATTTCTATAAGTATTAATAAAACTTCGAACCAAAACATACCGGTACAACCACCCGAATTTCATAACTAAATCAGAAAATTTTAAATCCAATGAATAGCACTACGTTTCAAGTCATATAAGTAAAATTTGCATTCCAATTAATTTTAAATCATGATCAGACAAACTCGAATTTGTTTATTTCCTTCAATACCATCCCAATCCAATTACACTATGACAATGACAGATGACAACATGTATGACAATGGTGCCTGACAACTAACATTGACGAAAATTGACATTGACAGCTTCTATAAACAACAACTCTAAAGATTAAATAAAAATGTTTTAAGTGACCGCACCTCGTGAACAAAAAATGTAAAAGCCTATTTACAATTTAAGTCAGAATACGCACTTCGTGATATTGGTTATTGGGTTTTTTTAAATAGTTACAATTGAAATGGAAACAATGGCATTTTATTGTAAGGTTTAAATTGATAACCTGACATGAAGTGACAACTGTTTGTTTCCTATTGGTCAATCTATAATTTAAAACAAGTGATAACCAATTGAAATCAACCACAGATTAAACCAAAACATTTGGTGAAAGGATCGAAATAAAACACATTTCGCTTTTCAATTTCAGTTTTCAGTCAGTTTTCGCTTGTCATTCTCTTCGGCTTTTTATTTCAGACACAACAAATATATTTATGAATTAATTGCAATCTTACAAATAATTTTAGAGCACGGTAAGGAACTCAATCGCAAATACAGTAAATTTTATGGGGTTAAGTTTTGTTATTGATTATTGAGGATATCCGAGATCCGGTAATTCATGCCCGCATTTTGAATTCTATTTCATTCTCACAATAATTGAAGCCGTCGACAATACTTTTAATTAAATTAAAACGTGCAGTTTGACGATTGACTGATCTACTTCTATTCAAAGTTTTCTGATAGTAAATGAAGTATTAATTTTCAGATGGCTCTATTTAATAGTAAAGTGTGTTTATGTGGATTGCTGATATTATTTGGTAGCGTGTTCGTGAAGTCCGAAGCTGACAGTGATGATGAAGGAATAACGGTTGAGGTTAGTATTGGAATGACCTAATTTGATTGTAACATGTTCAAATGTGATAAAGTTGAATTAATCCTATGTACATCAAAAGGATTAAAGTACATTACAGTTTTCTCTACCAAGGTCTCGGTGGCTCATAGGGTAAATTTTAAGATTAGGACCATTTCAAGAAGAATACAATCAAATAATTGCTTTCTCTTTCTTTTACAAATTCGTTGGAATAATCTATTCTTTACAATAAATTCATCAAATTGCACTTTATTATTATGTATTATTGTGGTAAAAGTTAATGTAAAATCGTTAAACTTACAGTCAGTCAGTCCATAAAATAATCAGTAAAATAACTAAATACTAGGTCCATTTCCAATGTAAGACTTTTGGCTCTTTCACTGACTTAGTTGAATAATTTTAAACAATAGTGTGCAGTTTTTTATATTGCCTTCCCCTCAAGTTCTCTTTGATAATAAAAAGCATAGAGGCATTAAATATGTTAAAGCTATAAAAGATGGCAGTATTACATGTTTACAATGTTTAAATTTTGTTAATGTACAAGTAAGATGGGTAAACATTACAACTGATATTATGTCTTGTTCCTATTTAGCTATCTAACTATGGCAATCAGATAAGAGTAATATTTCACTGTTTCTAATGCTTTATCTCTACAGTTATCTATATCTCCCATTCCTTGCATGTTACTATGCTACTTTTGTATTTTGTTGCTTTTTAATATTCTTAAATTAAAATTCTCCTTCCCTTAACATTGGTTTCTAATTTTTAAAGTCTTAGGCTGGGAATACAAAAATTATATTTATTATGCCAGTTATTGGCACAATGCATATATGCATGCCAGTAAATTGGAGCAGTAACTTGCATGCTAGTTCTCAAATTGTCAAGCTTAATAACCACATAGTTGCTTACCTCAATTTACTGTAGCTATGCAAATCGTGGATCTGTTACAGAATTATATATCATGCTAGCTAACTGCATGCCAGATGTGGTTTATACATTCCTGCAGCATATGCACTATATGCACATGCATCAAATATGTAAAATTTTGAGGTCCAAATGCACATGAATATAATATGATAGTTGTGCATATAATTCAGTAATATGTTTTTGCATCTTAGTTATAATGAAAACATAATTTTATCACATTAATATATTTTTGTAGTTTTTGTAAGCAGTATTCAACAATGCTTGACCTCTGCTTTGCATCTTAATTAAAAATTAAACTAAATATAAGTTATCTTACTTTATTATGTAATATATGCTTAGTTTGATATTTTACTTACTGTGTTTTATGTTTCCATAAAATGCTCACAACATTTCTTACTTTAAATGAGTGTTTTTAAACATTTTCTTTTCTCAGACTGTAGAAGAAACGGAACAATACCACAGCCCAAGTATAAACTCGAAGAATGTATATTTATCAGAGCATTTTGATGATGAGGTGGCATTCAAGAAAAAGTGGATCAAGTCGGAAGCTAAGAAACAAGGTGTTGACGAGAATATTGCCAAATATGATGGAAAATGGGAGGTAAGAATACTTAGTTAATTAAAATATAGAAAACTAGCTGTTACTCGCGACTTCGCCCACATGAATTAAGAAATAATAAAAAAGTAAATACCTGTGTTGCTCACTGATAACATCACTTTTTTATGGTAAAAGAATTTTTGAAATCGTCCCAGTAGTTTTGGAGTTATTTCAATACCTACAAAAATACAAATCATTCCTGTTTTTATAATAAGTAGAGATGATTGTCCTTTAGCTTCTTTAAAAAAATTATAGAAAGAGAAAAATCTTACAAAACACAACCTTCAAGTATAGAAATGTATGTTGTTGTAAATCATTTGTATGGTAAAGTTTATTTGTGATTTGTGTTTCTAGATCCAAGCACCCTCTCGTCGTATCCTGAAGGAAGATCTAGGATTAGTTCTGACTACGGAAGCGAAGCACGCCGCCATCTCCGCTCTATTGGACAAGCCATTTGAATTCAAAGATAAACCTCTGATTGTGCAGTATGAGGTTACTATGCAGGTAATATTATTGTAATATTATTCAAGCCAATTTTCATACCTTGGGATTGAAAATCCTTGATAATAAGTTGCTTGTTATTTCATCGCAAAATACATAAAAATACGAGTATTGGAAGTGTTAAAACACTTTGTAAATTACTCTTATAATCATACTTCATACGATTGTATGGATGGATGTATGTTACTACATATCCAAAACTCCTTTGAGGATTTTGTTGTAAATCAAAAGTATCTTGTAAATCTTTCTCACAGATGTAGAACATAGTCTAGACCACATAGGATAGCTGATGCAGTCGCAGGCAATAGCTTGTGTAACATAATTCAGATATACAGATTTAAAAAAAAAAAACAATTATTGCAATTCAGTGTATAATTTCATCATTCTCTAGTGTTTACTAATCAACTTATAGTAGACTTTAGTTCGTAGTTTGAACGACGTAAGCGTTTATTGGATTAATTTGTACTAGGACGTTCTTTGCCTTTATAATCTATGCCCTACTGAGTCTATATACAAGTCTTCATATTTACAACCAACAGATTATAACTGACACCTTTGTATGGTTTACTTAAAGAATTTTAACATCCACTTTAACTTGTTTGTCAATAACATTATATAATGATTACAATATATTATAATACCTTAGTATTTATTTTATTTTAGTAGGCCCTTAGGCCTGTCTTATAATTCTTGTAAAGTGTCAGATAACAATCCAACATTTAACATACGAGCATTAGAAAACATACTAAGTATATAAATTACAAAAAGCTTCGTATCCCTCGGGAACTGGACATTTCTCGGGGAGGAAGCTTATCCCATGTGTACTCCAGACTTTGTTTTACATCTGTGTCAAATTTCAAGAAGATATGTTGCAGAATAATCGAGTAAACATTAAAAAACTAAATTAATTAATCCCACGGGAACCGTAACTATTCCCAGGATAAAAAGTAGCCTATGTGTTCTACCAGACTACGCTCTAAACCTGTGCCAAATTTCATGGAGATCTGTTCAGCCGTTTAGGCTATAAACGCTAACAAACATCCATCCATCTAAACTTTCGCATTTGTAATATTAGTCATGGAAATATGATTTTGATATTTTGTCACTTTTAATCTATCCAAGCCTCTATCAGCCAGTGGTGGGACAGGCTGTTATGTTTGTTAATTTCTTTTTTTATTCATGACTAACGTCTTATTTTAACTGACAAAACTGTTTTGAGGTAAAAAGGCGAGAGTATTTACATTTTACATTATAACCAGTTTATTTCTGGTTCATAATGGCAATAAACTATAATGACGTATGTACGGTGATGTAGCTATTCTGAAGGCACTTGGCCTAATGCCAAAACTTGCTTTCTTTGTTATAATGCTGTCAATTAGACATCATAATATATTCAAAATTATTTTTGATATTTAATAGCCTACTTAATTACGTTCATTATTTAATATCTATGCATCTACAGATTTTTTGATAAAAAAAAAAAAATCAATTCAATATTTGGCCATTTTGTAGAGTATAATCTATTCTATCATAGGAAATCATTAAGTGGTCGTCTTTTGTATGGATTTAATGAAAGAAATCTATATTAAGTGGCTCTCTTAGTAACCAATAGTTCTCCTTACGGCCGAATATGGAAGCGACATTTAAGTATGCTTGCCATCCTTCTTTGTACCTGACGACTGTCCGTTTGTAAGCCGCGCTTATAAAACGAAGTATTTAAGATTCCCTACAAGGTACTTAGGTTTTGAATGACTTGGTCCTTTAAAAATGGATGCTTTTGTATAGGAGGGTCAGAATTGCGGCGGCGCGTACATAAAGCTGTTGTCCCGCGGCACCAACACCAAAGCCGACCTCCGCAAGTTCCACGACCAGACGCCCTACACCATCATGTTCGGTCCCGACAAGTGCGGTAATGACAACAAGCTGCACTTCATCTTCAGGCATCAGAACCCCAAGAATGGCACCTTTGAGGAGAAGCACAGTAAGAAACCTAGGTAAGTTAGATATTCAATAATTATTGTGCAATTCAATATTCTTTAGTGTAGATTTAGTTTAAAAAAACTGGCATTAAAAGAGTACTTTTAGATTATTTAATTATTTGGAGTTCAGCTAGAGTTTTAAGATTTTCTCTTTTACGGTAGTAGTAAATGGGGAGTTGATGTGTATTGGACGGAGGCAGGGATGCATAGGAAGGAAAAATGTCCTCTTTCTGTGCATTGTTTCATTTCATTTGTTAATAAAATGCACCTGCTTTTTCCGATATCTGTTGGCAGCGGATGTTTCACTATTTCAGCGAATTTTCACCTTTCACTATAAAACACTCTTATCAAGTTATATTCTGCTAAGTTTTTGATAATTAAATAAGTAAATGCTTTATCACACTAATAAATTTACATTTCATGGGAACCTTGACTCCTGCACCGGGTTCCCCTATGCTGCAGGATATCTCGGCAAAGTCATAAATTTAAATATATTTAACTATAGTTTAAATGTTTTATTCAGTCAACGTCTGGAAGATATCTACAAGGACAAGGAGCCGCATCTGTACACGCTGATAGTGCGGCCCGACAACACGTACAGCGTGCTCGTTGATGAGAAGGAGGTGAACGCGGGCTCCCTGCTGGAGGACTTCTCCCCCCCGGTCAACCCCCCGGAGGAGATCGATGACCCTGATGACACCAAGCCCCAGGACTGGGACGAGAGGGAGAAGGTGACCTGCAGCACACATCAAATTATTATAAAAACTTGTATTGTTTACATTTGTAGTTATAAAGTACTAGCTGTTCCCGTGCGGCTTCATCCGTATAAAATTACGAAAAATATATGTTATTGTTTATATTTGTCAAATTATCAATAGCAAATGTCAAAATGACATGACATGACAAACCATGGCAACCTTGCTTCCTTGATGTTGGCAGCAACTTATGGTCTCTTTTTCACATTAGGGTTTTTGTCCAAAATATTTACCCCCCTAAGTTTAATGGCGTGAAATATATAGCCTAAAGCGTGACGTAAATGTAGGACTTTTTATTAAAAAAAGAATTATTCAAAAATATGGTGTAATTGCTGACATCTTAGGCAACAAAGAAGTGTGTGTTTACGCTTTATTATAATAGTGTAGATAGAGATTGCAAGCTATTTTTTTGACCGACTTCCCAAAAGAAGGAGGTACTCAAGTCGTCTGAATGTTTTTTTTAAGTGTTATAGTTTAATTGGTTTGCTTCCAGATCGTGGACCCGAGTGCGACTAAACCCGAGGATTGGGACGAGGAGGCGCCCGCGCAGATCGTGGACCCCAACGCTGTCAAGCCTGACGGCTGGCTGGACGACGCGCCAGAGATGATACCCGGTAAGTACACATTACTAATCATCATCTTCCTTATCCTACTCCCGCAGGGTCAGTTCAGCAGATTTTTGTCCTCCATCCGTCAACTCGGTTCATACCATGCTAACCTACTTCTTACCTTCTCTACCACTGGGACTACTCTCAAACTTCCTCTAATATGCTCATTTCATATTTAGTGTAATATGGTAAATACATATTACACTTGAAATTATTAATTAAAGGTCTTTTTTATGTTTAATCGAAGTTAATATAAAAATTGACTAGTTTCGATCTATGGTTGTAAGTAAAACTATGACAAAATTGAAGTGTGTATGTGGTAAACTTTTTTTTCCTTCAGCCAACACTATATTTTCTTTTCAAATTATTATTTTTATATCATAACATGGCAAACAAACAAGCAACCACCAAATTTGTATTTGCAAACAGATTGACTTTTACTTCATAGGTGAAGACGTTCTGATAGAGGATATTTCCCCCTAATTATGTGTCCCTTCCTTCGACAAAACTATTACCGTTTTGCATCTTATGTCTAAGAAAAGGATGGAATTGGAAAATGATTTCAAATTAGAGATCCAATAGAATGCAGAATTGATTAATTTGAGCTATGTTATGCTATTTAAGAACCAGATTTTAAAATGTTTAAGTTATTTATGTATAACATTGCAGACCCCGAGGCGAAGAAGCCGGCGGACTGGGAGGAGGAGATGGACGGCGAGTGGGAGGCGCCGCTGGTGGACAACCCCGTCTGCGCCGCCGCGCCCGGCTGCGGGCCCTGGAGCCCCCCGCTGCTGCCCAACCCCCACTACAAGGTACACCTGTCCCACCCCGTCCCCCCACCCCGTCCCCCACCACTTCTCCAACTTCCAGCACCATGTAAGTCACTTTTTGGCTATTTTTCGAGAGAATCGGAAAACGCATCGTTTTAACCTATTATAAACTTATTATACAATAACTATAACTATGTATAAACAAACATTAAATTAGTTTAGTATTTTTACAGTTTTTTTATGCAGTTTTTCTCTCTCCTGAAATGTTGGTATTTTTGACATCCGTGGTGTTAGAACATCAATATGTAATCGCATTTTTTCTTTTTACAATATCCTCCGTAAAATTATAAAATATATTTTTTATAACTTTGTTACTTTGTAAAGGCTTTGTGACATTTAACCATAAATGTTAATATTTAATTGAAATTATTTATTTTTGAATTGTATAAATTATCTATAGAAATAGAAAGAAAAGAAGTTTTGTAATTTTGTATGTATTGAAATAACTACTACTAACTACTGGGTTACTTTTAAAAATTCTTTATTCGTTATAAAGTGTAAAAATCTGTAAATATATTGATAGTTTCATAAGTGTAATTTTGTTTTTTTACTAGTATTAGTAGTGTATGAAGTGTTTCCCTTAGGGCGTGTGGCGCGCGCCGCTCATCCCCAACCCCAACTACCGCGGCAAGTGGGCGCCGCGCCGCATCCCCAACCCGCACTACTTCCGCGACGAACACCCCTTCGCCATGACGCCCATCGTGAGTATTACTGTTCATAAACGAGAAAATTGACATTTTCTTATTTAATCATACTTCATACTAATATTATAAATGCGAAAATTAGATGGATGTTTTGTTAGAGTTTGTAACCTAAACGGTTTAAAGATTTATTTATAAAGTTACAAAATTTCTTTTAATACAATTGTGTCGATCGCCTGGTTCGTTAAACGGATTTCGATGAAATTCGGCACAGATATAGAGAATAGTCTGGAAGGATACATAGGCTACTTGTAATTGTTATTTTTTTTTAAATTCGCGCGAAAAAAAATCTTGTTACCTAACTGGTTAGGTAAATTTGGTTAAGTGGACGGGACAAGCCTCTGGCTACCCCTATAAGTGAGCGTGGTGAATGTGCAGCACGCGGTGGGGTTCGAGCTGTGGTCGATGTCGCCGCAGCTGCTGTTCGACAACCTCATCGTCAGCGACGACGCGGAGGCGGTGGCGGACTGGACGCGGCAGACGTACGCCCTCAAGCGCGCTAAGATCTCCAGCGACTCGGTCAGTATTACACTGTTTTCATACTAATTACGTTTCTGGGATTATTCCCAACCGTCACCCCGCTCTGTCCCCCCATGGGAATAAATAAGAATGAAAAGTCATCCGTCCAAAATGGTTGGAACTTATTGTTTTCCTAACCTAATCTGTTACCTTATTTTCGATAATGGGACTAAAATTTGGAATGGATGAATTTATTTTCACGTGGGGACAGAGCGGGGTGACGGTTAGGAATAATCTCATTTATATGTGTAAGTCTTAAGAAAAAATCTAAAATAGACATACAGGGTGATTTTGGAAGTAAAGCACTTTATTATCTATTAAATTAAAAGTATGTTTCGTGGTTTCCTATAGTTTTAAAGTTATTTATTTTTTTTGGAAAATAATCGTAAATATGTAATTTTTTACGGTGTATACAGTAGCAATTTATTTTCTTGAACAAGTTTAATAATCGGGCTCTCATATCCTTATTCCTTTATTAGATTAACTCGAATGAAAACAAAAAAAGAATCTACAAGCTCTTCTTCTAGTAGCCAAAAAGGCAAATGTGATTACACTAAAAAAAAAAATTTACACCTAAATCTGAATTTTAGCAAAATTTTATTGCACCAAATAAGTAGCATATTAAATAAAACTAAATTTCATATTTAGTATATTAATTAAAGTGAACGAAATTTGAATAAATCGGAGCCGCACTTTGCAGACAACTGTTCTACCTGGCAATGACCTTGAAATGACCTTAGCAACTAAAATTAATAGCGTCATAGCGGGAGGAAAAAGTTTTAATATCTCTCCTTAAATACGTAAATTAGTGTTAGTTATATGAGTGTTGTGTCAGCAATCTGTGTGGGGCCGCCTCCTCCGCGCTACCAACTACAAGCCCGGGCTGTGGGCCGTGTACGCCGTCTACTGCGCCATCCCCGTCTCCATATACATCGCCTACCTCGTGCGCAGGGCCAGAGAGGTCCAACTATCAAACTACCAATAACTACCGCTAACTACCAACAACTACCGCTAACTACCAATATCTACCGCTAACTACCAATATCTACCAAGAACTACCGCTAGCAAAGCGAAAACTTTGATATATGCTAGGTGTTACTTTTGTGTTATATTAGTTACAGCTATCGGATTACTAAATGTAGACGTAAAAATGACCCATACTTTAGGTACTAAAGTAAATACACTTAAGTACATTTTATACTAAATATTACAGTTTGAGTCTATTTAATATAAGAAAAGGTAGTACTAAAGCGTATTTACTTTAACTGGGGGATGTCAGTTGTCTCAACAGTCGATCTATTTTGAAGTAATGTGATCCAGGAATAATGAAAGGTGAGATTGTAGTTCAACGCTTACGGAATATTCTTTAAAAATTGCTTGATCTTTAGAAATTACCATTCTTTAAAAATAAAGTTATGCTATTTCCAGCTCATACCACTCACGGCTCCACCCTTATAGGGGGATTGTGGGAGGGGCAGTTTGGTTAATTTTCAATCATGCCTTTGTGTAGTTACTTCCCTAGGTCAGAGGTGGCGAATTACTGACACGTGGCATAAATGCCACACGACATATTTTGGACACTTCGATAATAAAAACACCCCGAAAGAGTTAAGGTAGTCCGCTAGTTTGCCAGTAAGCTAGTAAACCAGTAAGCCAGTAAGCTAGCAGGCTAGTGTGCGGAGTGTGAGTGCCAGTGTTGTAGGAGAGCGTGGCGGAGCGCGCGCTGCGCTGGGCGGGCGAGCAGCCGTGGCTGGCGGCGGCGGCGGCGCTTGTCGCGTTTTCGATACTCGCTGCTTTCTGCTACCTCTGCTGCGGACCCTCCGCCGCGCCCGTGAGTATATCAACACGTGACGTACGTGTAGAGGATGTTACAAGAGATGTATTCAGCAAATATTACTATAGTAAAAAGGTAATGGTGAAAAAAAAAATAATTTTTAATCGAAATAGTAATGTGTTTTTTAAATACGAATTTTGATGTAATTTTACAGTAAACATAACATTGTAAGTAAGAAATTCATTTATCTATAACTAAGATTTGTATTTTTGATTTTTTGTATGTATTGAAATAGCTCAAAAACTACTAGGCCAATTTCAAAAAATCTTTCATTATTAAAAGTTACGTTAACAGTGAGTAACAATAGGCGTACATTTTTTTAATTTCACGCAAATAAAGGCGCTAGCAAAAGCTGTATATTTAGCATGTACTGTTAGTTAAGATTAGCTTTGCACAAACGACAGACCGATAATTTATGTTTATATTACTAGTGTTTTTGCTACTACTAATAAAATTAAATACTAATACTAAAATTAAATTTATCTGTATCCAGGAGCCTGATGTAGAGTACAAGAAGACTGACGCGATGACGGAGGACGACCCTCACGAGGGGGAGGGCGAGGGAGAAGGCGAGGGCGAGGGGGAGGCAGTGGCGGCGCCCCGCGGCAAGGCCGACCTGGAGGGCCCCGCCACGCCCCCCGCCACACCTCCTGCCACGCCCCCCGCCACGCCCCCGCACTCCGACCACGAGACTGACCAACCAGAGTAAGTATACTAATGTTGTTAAAGCCAACTTTAATATTTACCCGATTGACAAAAAGGTATAATTTTTTACCCGTGTATATATTTAGTTTTATGTATATTGGTTTATATGTATGTAATTTCAATTGTAACAATATACAGCATAAAACGACTGGACCAATTTTGACCAAAGAAGTGTGTGTCATTTATTTGTGTCTTTCCTTGAGTCGTTGTATTTTTTCATTTCAATTCTAAAACTTTAGTTAGGTGGATTTTTTTTTTATTTAAATTAAGGTCAATTTATGTACCATTCTTCCGTGTTCTAGTGTATAGTTAAATTGACTGTGTAATGACGTTACAATTACGTTGCTAGGAAGGTGGACACGGAGGGCGCGGGCGACGGCCACAGGAAGCGCAAACCGCGCAAGGAGTAATCCTAATATATATCCTAATTTATTGAGTACCAACCGTTTCGGTACAAATATGCTTTATTTGCACTCATTTATCATTTATATTCTAGCTAAAATTTCAAATTCTTACTATCGATTTCATTTAACTATTACGATAGAATACTTAAGTAGATCTGTCCCTAATAGGAATAAATTTAAAAATGTATTTTAACATGTTTCTCTATAATTAACTCAATAAATTAGGACTATTTTATATTACTACGTCTAAATAGACTCTATTTATAAGAAAATATAAATTTGCAATATAATTTATAGTCAAACGTCATAATATCGATATTTCGAATGAACTTTATACATCACTATAATTGTTGGATTAACAAGTGCGAGGGAGACGGATGTATTCGGACGTCTCACTTGCACGTATTGGCGGCTTATAAGGTCTAGTGTTGTTTATCGATGAGTTTTATTTAAAGTGCAAAGAATAATTATATTTATGGCTTATTAAAAAATTAGAGATATGCATTTTATTTGAGTATTTATTTTGTTAGTTAATTTTATTTTCTTCAGTGACTGAACCTTTATACTTTAATGTTAAATGATTTTAAAATGGATTAATTAAATTTAAAAAGTATATAGTTTCTTCATTCTATACAAGTATGATTTTTTTATTGGTTTCTCGCATATTTTATCTATACTATTTTCCTTTCTTGTCTACCAAAGAAGTGAAACATAATCCTTTTCAGTTATGAACAAAACGAATGTTTTATATAATATTAGAATATGAATACTGTGTATTGGATGTAAGATATTATTCGTCCTAATTATAGTTGTGTTTAGTTTTTAATTAATACTAGCTGTTGCTCGCGACTTTGCCCGCGTGAAATAAAAATATACAGCCTATGTTACTCCTTGATCACGTAGCTTTTTAATGGAGAAAGAATTTTTGAAATCGGACCAGTAGTTTTTGAGTTAATTCAATACAAAAATACAAATTTTTCCTCTTTATAATATTAGTATAGTCACAAATATCAATTTTCGCAAATTTCTTTGTCTCATTTATATATTGTCTGTCTATCTCATGTATAGGAATATGCATAGCTAAATTTATATGTAGTTTTTAATATATTTGCTACAAATGTATAAGGTTTATTAAAATGTATCGTTCTTGTAGTAAATTGATGTAAACATGGTAAATATTGGAACATTAATTATACAAATATTTATATTAAACAATATAAAAATTTGTTTTTATTTGACGTTCTGTTCTGTTGTTACTTTGGATCACTGATCTCTATAACCCACTAGATAGGCTATAAATCGTCCTAATTGAATTTCGCCATCTTGGCAACATCTTGAACTGTCAGTTATCAACAAGTGTTAACTGATGAAGCCTTCAGGACGCTCAGTTCTAACTGTACAGTTCCACCGTTCAGTCAAATCTGTGCGTGTTTAGAATTATTTTTAACTATGGTTCAGTAAATCTTTGTCTATACACGAATAGTTATTTGATGAATTGGATTGTTCAAGTAATACTTAAGGGGTTAAGTAAGGAGTTATCCGACGGGTTGTATAGATATCAGTGATTTGCATCCATTAAGGGTCTGTCCCACCAAATTGGAAAATATCTGATAACAATCCAACATGTAAAATATGTGAAATATCAAATTTTGTTACCTTATCTGACAGTGACGTCATTTTTAAACTATCTGAAACTTTATCAGCCAGTGGTGGGACAGGCCCTAAACCTTATATGACATAGTATTATATCTAGGTAGTGAATCGAAGTATTTTGTGTGCGTGTGCGAGGTTTTTTGTGCGGTAGGAGTCAGTGGACTGGCATTTATGTTTAATTAAATAAAATATTTCTATCCAAATTGTATTTTATTACACCTTTTATTTTGATAAGACTAGGCTATATATGGATAATAAGGAAAGTAAAGGGGGAACAGGAAGGGAAAACTAGGGGATACAGCTATACAAAATTGGAGCTCTACTTCAAATAATGAAACATCTGAAAAATACATAAGTATGTAAATTATAAATAACATATATTTTTTTTTAATTTCAACTTTGTTCTATCGATTTAAATTCCGACACTTGTCCATTGTTCTTACGCGTCATTTAAGATTCAACCCACTTTAAGTTTGTACGGCCTTTACGGACTGTAACACTACCAAGGTCTTTTAATAAAAAGAAAAAATACATTTTGTCATAAATATAACATTAAAGTACAAATGGCAACAGGGACGCTACCTATGTTTTAAAATAACGTATGTAAGTCCCACTAGAAATTCACACAATAAAAACTAGGATTATTGCGCACTTATCCTAGCTTACAGTTAATAAGTGTGTGATAACCCTTATAGTAGAATTTAATAATGTTTACTATTACTGCAGTGTCGCGTAAAATGTACTTCCAAACATTACTTTATACTGTCAACAATTTACACATTATTTCAACTGTCCTTAGTAAAAAAAACCTTCAGCAGTGGGAAGTGTTATCAAATAATGCACATGTTTGTGCAGTGTCGTTTAAACATTTAAATACAACTGTCAAATATAAATTTTCCTGTAAAACAAGGTCAGTTTACTTGAAGGGTCAAGGTTTTTCCTTCTAAAACACCTTGTTAAATAAATTACAATAAATTTCGTTTACTGTAAGATTCCGCATTAAACATTCTGTCGACAAATATCGTTCCCTTATGAAAATGTGTGACATGTTGACGAAAGTTTCGAAATCCACAATTAACCACACTTGTGGGGAAATTCGTATGGTAAAGTCATTTTTGAGATGGGACATGGTCACACTACCTAGCTGTCATCAACTGGGATTGGGTTGAAGCTTTGCATTTGCTAGTTTCCATTTTGCAGTCGTCAGTCGTTGCACGCTCTCGGCGACAGCATGACGCGTGTTTTGTGTATACTAGCTCTGGCGATGTTCTGTCATGCGACAGACCGGCCTCACATCATACTCATTATTGCTGACGATTTGGTAAGTTATTATTATTAATTTTATTACAAGAACACTATGACTGGTAATTTATAAGTACAAGCTTGATTCCTGTGATTCCTTTTACGATAACAAAATAAAAACAATCAAAGTATCTAAAAACTATAAACCTAGCTATAATTGTTTTTTTTTTTTATAATCAGTGCAAAAGTTGTAGATATTGACATACATTGCTAAATCAAATCAAATCAATACCAAAAGAGTTAAAAAAAGTTTAAACGTGATTGGCATTTTAATTTTTAGTTTTTTAGGGTAACTACAAACCTCAGGCGTCCTAAGTTCCGTGCTAAAATTTTATCGAAACCAGTTTATCGGTTAAAGAATACATATAACACTAACATAATTTTTATACATAAATAAAAGCCAATATTTGTTTATTTCGTTAAAAATAACATGCAGGGCAATAATACATTTGTCATTTTAGTGCAAATATTTAAAAAAAATAATGTAAGCATGCACGGTGGATAAAGATGTGTTGAGAACGTTAACTTCCCAAATACTAGTAATATAACGGTGTTATCACACACTTCAATTGAGGCGACGGTAAACAAGGCATGCTTTTTGGGTTTGACCTCATTTCGGTTCGATCCGTCGTTCTCGTATGTAAATCCACAGCTTATTTAAACATAATCAAAACTATGCTTTCTAATGCTATCAAATTACCATAAATAAAGTCAAAAGCTCACTACCAGAAGGCCAGGGACATTTTAGGTTCCTAGGAGCGAAAAGTGTAGTGCCCCGAATAGTAATACGCGTCTACTGACTGGCGCTTTCCAAGGCCTTGTGCCCGGGCGCCTAAAGTCCCGGCGACGGTCAGGCGACCTGCATCCCTAGCACCGCTGGTTAAATACGACTCTGAGAGATAATATCACTTGGCATTTATCCAATACTTTGAACAATAATCAATAGTACTTCTAAGATATGTAATATTTTGGTGCTTTTGCCATATTCTAGTATTTCAATTCTAAACATTGGTATTTCAGGGTTGGAATGATGTATCTTTCCACGGCTCCAATCAAATCCCGACGCCGAACCTCGACGCCC
>NW_013525916.1:717661-720779 GCF_000836215.1 Papilio polytes
CGGTCGTTAGACCGCGTGCAAGGAGACCTAGCATACCGGCTAACGACTTATGGAAATGATTGACCGGAATTCAGTTGAGGAGTATAATGCATGGTAAAGAAAAATACGTACGCCCAACCGCATACGATCCCTAACGACTAACGTAAACGGTTCTCGCATGCGAGCACTATTGTATGCATGAATAGGAAATCTCCCGCACCAGGTATGCGGGCGTAATCGTCTTATGAAACTGAGCCCTAATAATGTCAATGCTAATCATAGAAAAACAATTAATTACAAATCTCTCTATATTGAAAAACAATTGATGGTATTAAGATTTGAAAAAATAATTGTTTGTGACTGTACTTATATACAGTCATCGGTAATATAAAAAATGTAATACAATAGTTATATGGGTGGTAACCCTTTTGTACGCGATTGTATCATATCAGCGCTAAAACAATGCTCAATTACCTTACTCCCTTTATAAAACACAAACAATACTACATGGTTTAAAATCGTAAAGGAATTTATATGAAAAGACCTTTACTTGTTTTCGTTTTTCCTTAAAATTTATCATGAGGTCGTCCTAAAAATAATCGTGAAGGATTGGTTTGAGGTCAACGGTCAAAATAAATTGATGCTACGAGTAAATACTCTAAAATATCTAGAATGTAAAATACATTTGTTTTATTTGCAGTATAAAGTATAGAATATTACTAGCTATTACCAACACCGTCCGCGCGGTACAAAAAAAAATTAAGTAACCTTTGTGTTCTTCCAAACTATGCTCTATATCTGTGCCAAATTTTATGGAAATTCTTTTAGTTATTTCGGAGATACCTTCTAACAAACCATTTAAACTTTCGCATTTATAATGTAGTAAGATTGTTTAAACTTTATACAATACTAGCTGTTCCCGTGCGGCTTCATCCGCATAAAATTATGAAAATTTTATTAATACATTGGTAGCAAATGTCAAAATGATTCATGACATGACAAAACTTGGCAATCTTGCTTCCTTGATGTTGGCAGCAACTTATTGTCTATTTCCCACATTAAGCTTTTATCCAAAATATTTACCCCCTAACTTAAATGGCGTGAAAGCATATAGCCTAAAGCGTGACGTAAGTGTAGGGCTTTTTATTAAAAAAGAATTATTAACAAATATGCTGTAATTGCTGACATCTTAGGCAACAAAGAAGTGTGTGTTTACGCTTTATTATAATAGTATAGATTTTGACTACCATCGCATGCCGTACATTGTTGCTTACATCGATTACGAGGCTATTAATCCCTCTCAGCTTTATCAGCTAATAAAAGTGTCACATAAGTCATATACTGTTGTTCTGTTTTTATAGATAAACAATAATAGCGTCATTTGCCAGATGCGGATTGAGAATTAAAATTAAAACACGGCAATAGAATTATGGTTTCAAAATTCCGATGATTTTGGGTACTTAGACTCCTGGATACAATTAAAAAGTTCTCTATTCTTTTGTTACGTTTTAAAATCATTATTCTCGTTTAATATAAATAACTATTACAGGTTAAAAACGATAAATATTTAAGTAGAAGGTAAAGTTAACGGTACTAGGGCATTCTTAGTTGAAAAACCTTTACCAAGTACGAAGATAGTTCATTGAATATGCGTAAATCCAGTTGGAATAACTTGTTTTTATGTGTTTTGTGCCGATGGCGCTAATAAGTAAATTTAGAAACGTACGCTTTTGTGACTTTACGTGACCAATAGGTAGTTGATACAAGCAAATTAGTTGCAGATTCGGTACATTACTTGGTTCTTTGTATCCCGTCCTTCAATATATTCTATGCGGTTTACCATTTCTTTGTTATTAGAAAACGTTGCAAAATTAGAGTAAAATAAGGCCTCTAACATGTATCACAAGTAATTTGTCTCATCATTTAATATGACACAAGTGAAACCCTCTACACAGTTAAATCATTCAGTTAAAACTGAAGGTGTTTAGCAGATTTTGGGTTAATGACCTATAAGATAAAATAACAGCTTAAAGTTTCCTGCTCGAAACAACTTGAATTACCATAAAATCTTCCGCGATTATGTTAATTAAGCGTAAATCGCGTAAGCTATTCGGTAACGGAGTAAATACTAACTGGTATTCATGACAATGAATATGTAAATGAACTTATTACGCGTGAAGATGAATTTTATGTCCAAATTAAAACATCTTCAGCTCACACAAATAATTGGAAGCGTCTATAACGTCCAAGTATTTAACCAAAATGTTAATCATCTCTGTGCAACTATGGTATTCCATGCCGATAAAAGTGATGGACCGGTTTACGATGGGGTTGGTGCAAAAATTGATCTTGCAGAATTAACTTCTTCCCTTATCTTACTCTATGTCGGGACTATTATTTGATTATTATAAGGGCAGGGCCCGTAGTGTCATAGTGGTAGGTATTCAGTCGATTTCTTTGTATTGCCAGGTATGCAGCACGGCGTAATCTATGGAACGGAACCTCGTGGGTTGCCGCTGACAGAGAAGTTACTGCCGGAGTACTTGCGCGAACTTGGATACCGCACGCACCTCGTCGGCAAGTGGCACCTCGGCAGCTACAAGCGCGAATACCTGCCGCTTAACAGAGGGTAACATCACCCATTTGACAAAGTAACGTACTGTATCGATAAAGAATCTGACTATATCTTTTGATATACCACATTACAAGTTTCATTTCGCTACGGTTTTGATTGAATTGAAAATACAAATGATATTGTTGACAGGTTCGACACTCACCTCGGTTTCTGGACGGGCAGAATAGACATGTACGACCACACGTCTTTTGAATTCGGCTCCTGGGGTTTCGATTTCAGACGCGGTGAGCAACTTTGTGCATTGTAATCCCAGCTTTGTTAATTTATTATGGTTAACCTACTGCGCTGGCTCGCTTTGATATAATATTTTTTATTAAATAAAAATGCATTCATGTAATGGTAAACTCAATATAATCAATGTGTAAAAAAAATAGGGAATTTACATTCAGCTCGGGCAATAATAAATTTTCAGCTACATGTCCTCAGGGTTTGAAGTTGCTCACGACTTGTTCGGGCAGTACGCGACAGACGTCTACACGAAAGAAGCAGTCAGGGTAAATAACT
>NW_013525916.1:721586-724940 GCF_000836215.1 Papilio polytes
CCGCCGCGGGCGCCACCTGCAGGTGCGAGCACCCTGCAACTCTTGTCGCTATATTCTACTGGCTATAGACATTAGTTTCGTTGCACATTGAGGGATAAATAGCTATCAGTAACTTGAACTTGCGCTTTTAAATCGAAAATATGCAAAATCCGCCATTCTCGGTGTTTTTGTAGAGTAAATACTCCACCAATAAACAGTATTCCACAAATTTTCTACTCCTAGAACTATACTATGTTTATTTTATTACAGTTGCATAGTATTCGATTAAAATGATCTGTTTAAAATATTGACTAATTGCGTTAGCTGCGAGTCTATCGACGGCGTGAGCCAGTGGGCGGCGCTGTCGCGCGACCTGGCCGCGCCGCGCGCCGCCGTGCTGCACAACATCGACGACATCTACGGCAGCGCCGCCATCACCGTCGACCAGTGGAAACTGCACAAGGGTAAACATGTCAATACAAGTACTATTCGGGTAACAGCGAATTTACAATAGGAAATATACATGTTTTTTTTTTCTTAAAAGATTCTACTTGTTCTAAGATAACCATTGAGTTAAAAATTATAAAATAAAATTACTATCATTTTCGTGCGACTAAAACGCGACCAGAGTTAACTTGAGACAAGTGACGTCAATCGTCATATTTCATTTATTTCATTCATCACATTCGCTCAGTATCTTATTGGTACTCAGAGTTATCAAAAGTCAAAAATCGATTCATTTTCATTATTCGTAGTACAAATTAGTGGTAATAAATGATTTTCCTTCATCCTTTATTTTAAAGTTAGTTTTGATAACGTATTTACCATAAAATACTTCAAGAGTGAATTTCTATATAAACTAAATGTAAACGAACTGTGTATTGACCACACAGCGACGCCATAATAGATAAGCCACTTGCTTCGACCAATAGTGTTGCGTTATAGAACTTAGCGGGGAAATTTAAAAAAAGACGCTTTTTAATGATTAAATTTCAGCACTAAACCACATTATAAAGTATACTTAAAAAAAGCTTAGTCAATTTGGCGTCATATACACATTGGCTATTGTGTTTTGAAGGTACAAATTACAACGGTGCGTGGGACGAGTGGTACGGGCCGAGCGGCGCGGGCGAGGGCGGGCCGTACTCGGCAGCGCGGGTGCGCGCCAGCGGGGCGGGCCGCGCGCTGCAGCAGCTCGGCCTGCTGCCCGCTGACAACACCATGCTGGCTCTCAGGTAACACCTCCTGTCATTTATTATTCATATTCGGAAAATTTAAAAAACAAATTTTCTAGGTCCATAACTGGTACTGTTGCCTTACAATCATTACGACTATAGCACCAGTACCGGTTTTACAACTACTTTTTAACATACTTTGAGGTTAACAGACTGTGTAGTTCGCTGACTTGACGCCTTTTGGCCCAGCTCCCTGCGCAAACCGTACCTTAACAATAGCGCTGCTTTTCGTTTTTTCTCATTAAATGTTAGTTTATTTCAGTTATTGTACTGACCGCTAGTCAATGTATGTATGTCACGCAGAGAGGAGGCGACGCTGCGCTGCAACGCGAGCGCGGCCGCCATCGCGTGCCGGCCGCTCGCCGCGCCCTGCCTCTTCAACATCGACGAGGACCCCTGCGAGAGGAGGAACCTGGCGGACCTGTAAATATCTTCTCACAAACCTAACATTATTACATCTTTATTAGAATCTGTGACACTTTCCCTTAACAAAAAATTCAAAACTTTATTTCTTCTTCTTTCTTCTATTCTCTGCAAAATGTTGTATTAATATCTCTTTACTGTTCCATTTTCTTTCCCCTTTCTTTTATTGTAACAGTTTTTGTTGTGTAACTATTATATTTCGGCAACATATTGTATTTCTTTATATATAACAAAAAAACAATTTAAACATTACCGTCAAGTTCGTGTTTGTTATGAATAATCTCCAAAACGACTACAGCTATTTAGACGGTACTTTTACTGGAACACAGCTGCATATATAGCTGTGTTGTGTGGAGTAACAAAGGCCGTTTTGTTTATAATTTTCCACTGATTGTCATTCCAGTGAGCCGGCGACGCTGCGGCGCATGCTAGTGGAGCTGGAGCTGCAGAACCGCACGGCGCGGCCGCCGCAGCTGCGCGCGCGCGAGCCCCGCGCCGACCCGCGCCTGTGGGGCAGACTCTACACTAACTTCGGAGACTATCTACCCCTTAACTACAACTAAATACTTACCTCCCACCCTTTTGTTGTAAGGAACTTAACAAGAGTGAAACTCGCTTTAACATCGCTTAAAATATCGCGTGAAGTGAAAGTAATTCCGCGTGTAATTTGATGAGTATGCGTGTTAGAAGGCTATTCTATTCCACTTCCACCCTTTTAATACAAGGATGGGAAGTGGAAAAGGATTTTACGGACTTGGGATCTATAAATTGTTCTAAAACTGTGATAGCTTAATGTAAACTTTAATATTTTTTTACTTTAAATGTGTCAAAAAAGTGCTTAGAGTGCTTAACCAAGAATATAAAAATCCTATGAGATGCTTCAATCGGCTACAATATTACGCGCAATACGTAGTTAGAAAAATAATGAAAATATGCTTCAGCTTTCTCTTGTATATACAACAGATAACTATAAAAACATTGATTTTTACTTATAAGAAGACAATAATATAATAATTGTAAGTGTTGCATGAATTCATATTTTAAGATAAGAATAAAAAATACAGGAAGAAAAAGAAGCTACGCTGTTACTTGTGAGGTTTACAAAGCATTGTATTTACTTTTTTATTTTAAGATTTATTAAAAGTCATAATAACTGCTTTATAACAAATCTGTTTGTTTATAAAATCTGGTATCCTGTTGTTTTATGAATCTAATGTTTAAGAATAAAGAAGTTTAGATTATTATTTATATTTAAGACTGTTGAAATGAATGTTGATTTAAAAAAGGGTCGTTTTATTTTAAAGATATTTCTTTTCAAACATGTCGGTTGCGCAGAACTGCGCAGTGTCTCCCCACGTCACCAAACGAGATATTCGAACCGACAACATTTTTGAAAACCGTATTTTTCAAGAACCTTCCCTTCACTAGATTCATTAACTATTAGTGTTTTTAAAACAACAATTTTACTCCAACAAGTTAACTAAAATAAATGTTACATATGCTCAAAACGGCTATATTGATTGATCTATGAGAGTAAGTTTTATTTTTAATTAAAATCGCAGAAAAAGAAAAATACGGAATTTCGCTTGAATAGGGGCGACGGTTAGTTCAAAATAAAACAATAATAGTAATAATCATCTTTAATCAAGTTTTACAGCTTTTATTACAAAATCATTAGATCACTCAAATGGACCGCGGGATCTTTTGCCTTTGGCCA
>NW_013525916.1:726825-749511 GCF_000836215.1 Papilio polytes
CCGCACCCCGCAGTACGCCGAAACATACCGCATGCTGCTGCGTCTTGCAGTAGCTAAGTAATTCGCTCATGTACACGCAGATAGTAGACCATACGATTAACTCCCATCTTCAGTCATAAAGTCCATTAATTAAAGACGTCTTGCAGTGACTAATAAAAGACTCCGGAAGTAAATGCGTCTTTTGTCTTCTTATTAACCCTAAAGCTGATAAATGCAAAAATGTGCATAGTCGATATTGAATTTCAATTTGTAGTTCCTGAAATTAACGCCAGTGAAACCGAATGTGATGTGACACAATTTCTGCTCTCCGTAGATATTTGTTGTTGACTATTAAAATTATTCCATCAAATTCTCACTTCTTACTAATCGACAGTGACATTTAAGATGTGTGGATTAAGATGGATGTTTGTGAATGCATATTTACAGGACGTCTAAACGGATCTTGTTGAAATTTGGCATTAATGTAGAATTGGAAGTATTTTATGAGTAGTAGTAGTAGAGAAAGCTGAGCTAACTTGCAGGTGATGAGGGAGGTGACGTCACGCAGTTCCGTCCTGTCGAGGCCGCAAGGGCAGCGCAGCGCCCCCTTGCACACCTCTGAAAACGCTGCGCCACAACATTATTGATTACAAAAAACATGTTCAAATAAAGAATAAAGAATATTGTTTTAATATCCATACCAAATAAAGTAATGGGATTGTTATAAACGAACTTACCGGTAACATCTTGAGTTTGAGTCATCAAGGGAGTGTTCTGCGAGGCCTAGGAATTACATTTGTAAAATGAAAAACGGGAGTACTGAAAGCATATTTTAAGAAAAACTCCTAGATACTTTTTGATTTTGAAAAACATAGGACCACAAAATAAAATAAGAAGTAAATCGTATCATAAATCTAAGAGTAATCGATGTACAGTTAGAGAAAAAGCGTATTTAACCTCAAAAGTTACAATCGTTTAAACATTTTGAAACGCGACAAAAATAAAAACCAATACAACGCTGCTTATAAATGTGACTGTATACAAAATAACGACCGAATTAAGAACGTGCTTTTTGAAATCAAAGTAGATGTAATTCTTACGATAGCCGTATTGCTGAAGCCGAGGTGATCGTTGAAGCGGGAGGTGACGCGCAGGCCGTGGTATGGCGTGGTGACGTCACCCAGCGAGAAGGTGGACATGTCCACTGGCGACAGCTGCTGCGATAACTGCTGCTCAAACTCTGAAGAGCTGCTGAAACCTGGCGCCTGGTAGTCTATCGGCGCAGCTATATGTTTTTTATAGAATAAACTTTTGCACGCGACTCCATTGGTGGGTAATTTAAAAAATGAGTAGCCTACGTGTTCTTCCAGATTACCCCCTACGTCTATGCCAAATTTGATCGAAATCCCTTTAGGCAACAAATTCTTAACATCCATTCATCTAAACGCATCTAATATAATATTAGTAAGATGAAGCTAAGAAGTAGTTTTTGTTGCCAGCTACAATGCATCAAGCTTTATACATTTTCATGTCTTTTTAATAAAAAAAACAAAGTCGCCCTTCTAGTCGGTCAATTGACTTATCACAGCATTTCCCTAATATTCGGAGACGAAGGATTAATACAATTATTTTTAATACCTTCGTTGTAACAAAGTTTCAAGCTGAAGTCCAAAGAGGCAGGTGTCTTAGTTTGATAGCCGTTGTTAACGACGGTGCAGTACTGCAGCAGGTGGTATGCGTCGTCTTCAAGTTCGCGGCCGGAATGCACGCGTACGCACGCGCCCGTCGCGTGGTACGTGTACTCGAATATATGATAATCCACCAAATTCTCCGGCTTACATTCGTCCACGTAGAAACATAATGCTAGACGGTCTAGCTAAAATACGGATAGTTTCTTATTTTTATATTAACTATGAAAAAAACTTGTAATTAACTCATTAACTGTCAAATAATAATAATCTTGATCGATGTTCAATTTTGTGGTTATTTTTTAAATTTAAAACAATAACTTACATATTTCTTATCAAATGCGTCGAAAGCATTTATTAATGCCGTGCTAAGAAATTGAGCAGATTCATCTCGACAATTCTTCTTTAATATTGGTAATTTAAGTTCTTTAAACTTCTCTATATTATAACTGTCCTCCGGAAAGGCATCCTTCAAATACGCTATCATACTCACAGTAGCAACCGTTAATTGTTTCATTAGAGTTACCGAACCTAGATAATTTTTTGTGGCGTCGTTTGTTAAGAGCTTTAAAAAATCCTGCAGTAACAAAAAATCACAATAAACATTTAAAATAACCTAATTTTCCAACAAATTATAAAAAAAATGCCTACTTCCGGCGAAGCCAACGCCTGCATCATTAATTTCGATTAAACGTATAATTTATGGCATAAACAGGTGGCTATTTTTAATTCAATTGCTATTGATTAAAATATTACAAATTGTAATCGTATACAAACTAAATTCGATTTCCCGCTCTTTTAACTTTGTGTTTTGTGTATAAAAAGGCAAAAGTATCAGCTCTGTAAAGCCAATAAAACGGGTTTATCTTTAAAGCGATTGGGGCGCCACCTTTTATATAGTTGAATTTTTCAGGAGCATAAAGTTTTTAACACAAAATTGAAAAATAACTCGTTTGTTTACTTGGCCTATTTCTAATATTATAAAACGTTTATCTTCCATTTTTGATTTTGACATTTTTAACTCAAACAAATGCCCTTATTATTATGACACTTGAAAATATTTTTAAACGTTTTTAAACACATACCATAGTTATAAACAAAATAATTAAACAGCACTAATATAACTAAAATGTTGTGCCCTGAGGGTACTCAGTATCAAAAGGATTCTGTAAAAAAAGAAGAAGAAACGTATAAAAAAAATAAAGTGCCGGCAGATGGTCCCGGTACCTTAGATTTGAATTCTTTTAAACATCATAAAAATTGGAAAAAATCCATATCAAGTTTTTTTCGTGGTCAGCTTCGCTCTACCAAATCTAATGATGTAAGTAACATGACAATAAATTATCTTTCATAATAGCGATATCATCTTTTGTCCAATTTTGTTAGATTCCCAGTGTTAAAAGGTTTATTTTTATCGGGAGGACAACAACTGTTGAAAAGTTCACTCTGAAGAAGTTGTAGATATAGATATATTAACGGCATTGATGCGATATTGTCAGCTTCAACTCATTCATTTCTACCAATTTACATTTTCCTCTATTGCATTTAGAAACTTTGGTCAGACTATGAAGATATACTCCACTTTTACTTATTCGGTGTCTGATGGTAGTAGTTATTGTAATAACAGTTTTACATAAACATTTTATGAAATTTTCAAGTGTCTACTGGTTCTTGCAACCTTGTAACATTAAAATAAAAAAAAATATTTTTCTTATAGGGTGATCGACCATCGGGCAGCAAGGAAACGTTCGAAGATAAACAAATTAGTCCTGAACAAAAATGGCAATCTTTAGGTAAAGTGTTTAGGCGACAAAGTTTTGCAGAGCATTGGACTAAAACATCGCACAATGAAGGCGAAACCTCTTCCCAGAACAGACGGCTTGCTGTTAGAAAAGTTATATCGAGCTATTTTGGTAGAACCCAAAAGAACCAGTCGACGTCAAATGAAAAATAGTGTTTTGATTTGTAATTAAAAACATTTTTTACTTGTAATTTTATTTTATGGCAATATAAATTAGTTTTCCTGTTATTTGTCTTTTACAAACAGATTTCGTAAATTATTATACACTAAGGGTGAGTTGCACCATATCGCCGGTTACCGTTAAAGTTAAAATTATTTGTAACGGTAATATTTGGAATAACCTTAAAATTTACTAAGGGTGAGTTACATTAACTAACTATAAACCTTAACCAGCACATTCACGATGGTTACGTCTACGGATGTTCATGATATTCGCTACACCAGTTTTGCGCTGGTCAAAATGACGTCATATATGACACTAATCATAACCGCCCGATTTTGGGCGGTTATAATTAGCGTTACGGTTAGTGTCAGTTCGGTAGTGTCAACTGTCACAAGCTCTTATCTTCAAAAGTACAAATAATGGAAAAAGAAAATCTCTACTATTATCCTATACGTAATCCAGAAGAATAAAGTCTTGCGTGCTCGGGAATAATGGATTTCCAAGATGGAACTCGAAATTTGGCCAATCATTCAGTTTGGACAAATTTCGAGTGTCGAAGGCCATAGCAACAGCGCTTGTCCCTTTTCTCTTATTTAAAAAAAATGTCCTCCATAAAAGGACAATTTATAATATGCATTGAGAGGACAATTTATAATATGGCAAATAAATAAGACGCATTTATATTTGTATAATTTTATTGTTTCATTTTTGCTACATATTTGAGTAGTAAAGTAAATACAGTTTCAATAATGGCCCAAACTAGTTTATTTTCACAAGAGTTTGCCATTTTCTCCATCTCCGTGGGCAAAAAGTTTATGTCACTATAAAATACCATGCGTATGATACATAAATATATACGGCGAAACATGAATTTCCAAACATTTTAATTTACGTAAATGTCATTCTTGACACCAACTTGACACTTTAGTGACATTCAGGTTTAAATGTTTCCATTGTAAAAACGAAAAACACATAAAACCTCTGTGAGAATATGTTTTTGCACTTGTAACCCTATTAACTATAACTATAACTTTTACGATAACCGGCGATTTGATGCAACTCACCCTAAGTATGATAAATCTTTTCAGCAGCTTTATTTACACTAAAAAAACTATCGTTTATGATTTAAAGATAGTTTTGCCTCAACTATTTCGGTAAATATTATTCACGTTGAATATATTATAGCATGAGTACGGAAATATTAACCCTCATTTTGTGGAAATTGAAGGAACTTATTTCTTGCAATGGCAACACCTAAATATATTTCTAAATATTTATCGTCTGTGCAAATGTCATCTGCCAACTGCCAATGTCAATTCTGACAAAGTTGAGGAGATTGGAGACAAAAAAAAAAACGGAAAAAGTTGTGTCATTACTTTAGGCAACCGAGGGAACGAAATAATTTTTTGGCTTTTATTCATAAGTTTTTTTAACATTTTATTTATTGCCTTAGTAACATTATATGGTTATCCCTAAATGTTACTGCAAGTTATTGTTCAATTGAAGTAATTGTGCATCGCTAAACTAGTGTATACGCCCTTGAATACAACAGTATAACAAAAAGTCTAAAGTCAGCTTAGCAACAACAGTTCGATTGCAATAATTCCTATTTTAAGGAATTTAGCGATTTGCACACAGCTCGAGTGCCTTTAGGAGGTAAGAGAATATTCATAAAAGTAAACATAGATCTTTGTAATTGCTAAATAATGAATTTAAGTTATACCTTTGTGTAGCGCCTTATGCATAAGTGTGCCTATAGTTGACGAGCGTGTGTAAATTTGTCATAATACTATTATTACGCGCTACGGCAATATTCAAGATAATTTTCGACCCCTTAATATTACGAAACAAACATAGAGTATCCAGTTGAGACATCTTTAAATTTTGTACTACTTTTTTATTAGATTTCGTTTAATTTTAATTGTTTATTTCACATAAAATAGTATCCATATATTGATGAAATATAAATTTATAGTAAGACATATTTCAAACATAATTAAACCAACCATAAATTAAACATTTCACAACTGCACAGTTGTGTTGAGCTTTGGAAAAAAAAATTATGAGAAATATACAGCCCATAGTTGTTTGGTAATAGTAAGCAAAAGAAATAGATTACATAAATATTTATTGCACATTTAACAAAACATATAAATAAAACACATTAATGTGGAGAAGTTTGCAAATTTAGGCAGCGTGATAAGGGGAATAAAACTATGCTTATTAACGGAAATTGTTTAGGTATTGTCAAGTACAAGATCAAGTTACATAAATATTAATAATATACCAATATTAGAGAGATGGTATTAAAAATTGAACTGTCATACAAGTGAATTACACTGTGTGACTAGACAAAATATTCAAGCCAATTTAACAGGCTAAAATGTTATCATCATCATCCACTTGCCCTTATCCCTTATGAAGTGTTGGCACAGTATGTGCTGCTCTTCCATACATCTCTATCAGCCGTCAAATCTGAATCCACTCCTTTCTTAAGCATATCCTATTTCACACAATCCATCCATACTTTCTTCGGTCTTCCTCTTCCTTTGTAGCCATCCACATTCAATCTTTACACTTTCTGGTTTATGTCCCCATCATTTCATCATTATAAATATAGAAAAAAATATTAACATTGTGTGTGTCAGACAAACATAGTTAATGGTTTAATTTAGATTTCTTGTCAAATCATTAGATTTAAAAAAAAAATTACAAAATAATGGGAGACGGCTGAATTCTGGAATGAATTTTGAACACTTTACTTATTGTCAGAATCTATCATATATTGAAATTTTAATGAAATTTGGAGTTTAAGCCTGCAGTTTTTGGTTAAATCAAATAAAGATAGTATTATTACATATATGAAGTAATACCAAACTTACCCTTAGGTTTCAATTTAGGACCTGCTCTGAATATAGTTTGTTATATTGCCTCCTCATCCCGGTCCATATCACCATGTTATATTACTTACTTGAAATGATCATGAAGAGCAACTTATTTTTAAATGTTTTATAAGCTAAGCTAATTCAATGAGAAACATGCACAGTATTTCAGATCTATAACATAAGTTTTCTCCTTAGTGTAAGAAACTAATACAAAAGTTATTTTTATTTGATAATTTGACAAATTCATATTTATTCAACTAGGAAAATGAAACAATTGATTTTATGTTATTCTAATTTTCAGATGATAGGAGACAATGCATTGAAGAAACAAGGAATAAAGATATTAATTTTAAATTTGTAGTGTATGTAAGTGTACATTTGGTGCTTTTTATAATTATAAGATGATCACAAGACGATGGTTCCACCCGTCACTGAACGGGGTAGATGCAGAGAAACTGCTGATGGATATCGGGCGTGACGGATACTTCCTAGCGAGGCCTAGTATGAGCAATAAGGGAGACTTTACACTCTCTGTGCGAAGGGGTAACGAGGTAACGCACATAAAAATTCAGAATAACGGTGAGTTTCTAGATCTTTACGGTGGAGAGAAATTCGCCACTTTGTCGGAACTCGTCCAGCATTATATGGACAATCAAGGTCAGTTACGTGAAAAAAACGGTAACATCATCAGGTTAAAAATTCCACTCAACTGCGCAGATCCTACCACTGAGCGCTGGTACCACGGCCAATTGACGGCAAAAGAAGCCGAGCGGATGATGTTAGAGAACGGCAAAAATGGATCCTTCCTCGTTAGAGAGTCACAGAGACAGCCCGGGGACTTCGTGTTGTCCGTACGAACGCGAGATCGTGTCACGCACGTTATCATAAGGAGAAAGGACAATAAGTATGACGTCGGCGGAGGTGAACAGTTTGATGATCTCGTAAGTTTAATAGAGCACTACCGCAACTATCCAATGGTCGAAACCACAGGCGAAGTATTACGTCTTATTCAACCTTTTAATGCTACTCGAATACAAGTGAGACACCTTCATACCCGTGTCAAACAACTTCAAAAAGAAAATGAGGGTCCTATCGAGAGCATGGCATACAAACAGGGTTTCTGGGAGGAATTCGAAACGTTACAAATGATGGAAAACTTGCAATTGTTTGATAGAATGGAAGGTTCAAAACCAGAAAATATAAGAAAGAACAGATATAAAAACATTATACCGTTCGATCACACGCGCGTCATTTTACGCGATATACCACCCGACGCTTCGCCTGGCGCAGATTACATCAATGCCAACTACATCCGATGCGAAAGCACCGATTCCGACTCCAACGGAAGCTTCGAAACGTATTCCTCGCGCGATGCTTCCTCCAGACATAAGGACAAGTCATCGCCAATTCATGCCAGCGTCATCATCACATCAGAAAAGCCGAAAGAAATAATAAAACAGGAAAACGGTATTCGTAAGATAATTCCATCGTTCGTCCTTCGGCCAAATCCTAACTATGTTAATACGACCATTCCAAAAACTGGAATCGCAACGAAGAATGGAGTTGTCGAGCTTGTGTACAACAAACTTTATATCGCTACACAAGGCTGCCTGACTACCACAGTATATCAGTTCTGGTCTATGATATGGCAGGAGGACGTCCGCATAATAATAATGACGACAAAAGAGATCGAACGCGGCAAAGTTAAATGCGAACGATACTGGCCGGATCTAAATAAGACGGAAGTCTATAAGAAATATACCATCTTTAATGAATCGGAATCTTCGACTCAGGACTACACTCTGAGGCGTTTCATCGTGACGAGAAAAGACGAATGCGAAAAAAAACGAACGATCTACCATTTCCATTTCACGGCTTGGCCGGACCACGGCGTTCCTTCGGAGCCCGGGAGGGTGCTGAACATCCTCTTGGACGTGAACCACAGGCTGCAGCAGATAATGACGGGGCCGGATGCGCCGCTGCAGGCCGCGGTGTGCGTGCACTGCTCCGCCGGCATCGGCCGCACCGGCACCTTCATTGTCATCGACATGATCTTAGACCAGGTCAGGAAAGAGGGCTACGACTGCGAAATAGACATTCACCGCACGGTGCAAATGGTGAGAGATCAACGCTCCGGTATGGTTCAAAACGAGGCCCAATACAAATTTATATATATGGCGGTCCTGGAGTTCATAGAGACGGAAACGCAACGGCTCTACCCGCCCCCCGAAACCGCGAAAGACTCGCCTAGGTTGCGATCACACCCCGTACCTTTTTTATGAATCGTGTCAGAAAGGCGAAGTCGTTCTTATCGAAAGCTTTGTCTGTTGGAAACGTAGGAATTCCTAGAGTCTAAAGTTATAGTCCGTTCACGTATACATTCACGACTAATTTCTATTACATATTCCTTAAGCGATCAATTTCCGTCTTTGTATAAAAGTACTCTTAGCTATAGCATTTTACTTTTTATTGCGCCTTAAGATGGATTCAATATCGTTACATAATATTCAAGTTAAATCGCAACTTCCCTGCTATATACACATGCCCGTAGTAATTCATCTTCAGCACATGTTTGTCCCCTCCGAGGGATTCGGTGCATACCCAAGTTAGGATGACTAGGCTTTAGTCAAATACGCTGGGCAGCTGCAGGTTGGTTCTCTTCACACATAAGTTTGAATTTCTTCGACAATATGTGCAGGTTACATCAAGAAGTTTTCTTTCATTGTAAGAACGTCGGATAAATGTACATAATACGGTATTTAAAAAAGATTGATACGCGGTGCGCCACGTACGCTCTCCGAACTAATCAATAATGGTAAAATAATGCAAAAAACTTTTCATTTTAATTCTTCACCTTGCTTTCCACATATTATCGGACGGCATTCTTATTATTATTTGAAATAAACCAACCTAGTCTGTGGGTTTCAATTGCCGCGTCACCTGTAGAAAATATCTTTGTAAATGAATGAGGGCAAAATGTTTTGTTCATGTTTCCGCAGTGAAAACGTACAGTTAAATTGTTATGTACATATTTATTACAAAACAGAACATGTTTCTGATTTATTTATTTATAGATAACTTTGGACATATCTTTATTAAGTAATTAAAACCGAGAAAGATATATAATATTTCTTACTGCAATTTAGTTACATAAGTCGCTTTTAACTTCAGAAAATCAATTTAAAAGATCTTAATACACATCACTAGTAGGTTTAACTATGTTTAAAAAGATACTATATTAAATTTGTTTAACTGTTACACTAAAATGATTACAAACCTGAGACCTGATAATGTTTCAAATGATTGCTTTAATGTGTACTATATGAAGTCAGGAGATTGGCTTCAATGTGATCTCGAATTCGATTTTGAATTAGAAAGAGTATATTTTTTATTTTACAAAACTTATTGAATTGTAAATGAGATATGATAAAACGAGAAAGTGAAAAAATTCCCATTGTTTACTACTTAGTGGTCTTGATTTTTAACGTGCATTCATATTAAAACAAACACATCACATATTTTACACAAGCTATTTTTCTTATTTTTTTTTTAATGTATTGACTTTGATATTGATGCAACTATTTCAGTTTTTGAGGTTTTTTTTTTGTATATTTTAAAGTATGATATGTAATGAGGTGCTTTTTTTGTAAATAAATAGGCCCACGGCCCGCCGGAGGTTGGTGCGATATTTTTATGAAATATATTTTCAGTTACAGAGTATAGAGATACGATAAAAATGGCGGGAGATGGGATGGCATCAAGTAGTGGAATTTCTAGTGGGCATCAACTGCAGTGACACACTATGACACATCTGTCGTCTCTTTTTTAAATAAAATAAAGGATAGCAATACGGATAGCCTAGGTATACTATCGAAACATACAAGTTATAAAGTTTTTTTTTAATTAACTCGATAAATACTAAGGTCTGTAAATTTTAAAGTAACGTTAGGAAGATAAACATCTGTAGATTTTGGTTGTCTATCAATGTTCATGTTTGATGCATCGTAATTACAGGCACCTTTTTTGTAAAGATTTATCTCCGAAAAGTTTCGTTTTAAACAGACAATATATCAGTGTTTCAATAAAGTTACACTGCAGTTGAAATCCACAAATTTGTTACAAATAATACAAGTGCAATTTTTATTAGTTAATTTTAAATGTAGGGTAAGTGATTGGTCAAAATCTAAACATAATTTCTAAATTTTATCAGACAATAATTATATATTTATTAATTCATTGGCATAAATTTAAATAATCCCTTACAATGAATCGTAATATAAAATACAACATAGTACAGCTTCTGTTATAAATATTCTAAAATCACATTATTGGTGCTAAAATTTGAATATTGAATACCATTGGAATATTCAAAATTCCACTACTTGATTCATCCTGTACTATTTTGTTTATATGTTGGCATTTTATTTATATTGTTCTTTCAATTTGTAAATCAAAACTGCTGTTTAGCGGCATAGAAACACAAATAAAAATTATGTTATCTGCTAAAGATATATGTTGTGTTATAATATTGAATAAAATGTGATATTGCAAATGTGTATTTAATATTACTGGCAGTCCTCCATTGATTGAAATTCCACCTGAATTTATAAGCAAAGAGATATTTTTAATTTTGTTTTTGGTTCAAAATAGTGTTATGTGTTTTCCATATTAACTTTTATTGTGTTAAATCCTTTAAATGGGTTACTGAGTTTTTGCTTAAAATGATTCCTTAATGAGTAAAAATCTAAAATCTTGCAAAACATAACACAATTGTTATAAAAATCCCTATTCTTACAACATTGTTACTTTCAATGAGTTTACTATCATTGAGAAAATAATTAACTACTGTTCTCATTGTTTTGAATTGAAATATTACAAAGCAAATGTGAAAATCCAAATGTGTGTTTTATCATTTTTATTGACAGATTAATGAGTTTATATTAAAAAATTATCAATGATCTAAATTCTAAATATCTTGCAAATATATAAATATCTAGAAAATTAAATATTGCTTTTTGTTGCCAATCGTCATTGATAAAGTTAGAATTACTAGTGAAAAATAATATATTCTGCAGTAAATTGCTACAGTATCAATCATCATTGTTCACTTGAATTTCCTCAATGCCATCACTTTCAGTAACCAGCGCCCGCTCCAATATAACGCGACCCTCCTTATATCTGTAGCAACAAAACACTCACTTGACTACAATTCCTTTGTGGTGTTAACTATTAAAAGACCACTGCAAAACATAGGTTATGGCTATTACTACATTAAAAAAACAACTTATAAAGAATCAGAATAGCATGAAAATTAGGAAGTATATGTATTTGACAAAATTTATATGACATTTGTGCAGCATTTATAAGGTGTAAACAAACAAGTATAATACAAATTCTGTCAATAACATGCTTGTAAAATTTTATGCTATATCCTCTGATTACAAGCTGTCCCTGTTATTAAATTACTAAACTAAGTGATTTTTATCTAAGCTTATTTTAAGCAAAATTAAAAAGTAAAAATGTGACTGACTCTAACCCTATGACACTGAAGGGCAGAAGATGCATCAAATAACACCGCACCAGTTTAGACTTGAAGTAGGAACTTTCATACACTTATCCATAAAAATCTTAACTCCTTTTGTCAGTCAGGGGAATGGGGAATGACAGTTAATGAAAATATAAAAATATGAAATACATTTCAGTTATGTAAGCAACAAAATTACTAGCAAGATTTATCTGAATAGATCAATGAAAGTGTAGAAAAGAATATATATATACCGTTGGTTCTCTTCGGTGGCAAATTCATAGACCCAGCCAAGCTTGTTGGTGCAGTTCTTGCAAGAAACATCACGCACCATGTGCCGCCCAGTCAGCATCACTCGATCTTGCACCTCAGAGTACACAAGGTTCACAACCTTGTGAAACAGAAATGCCCTCCCTGTAATAATTTTTTTATATTACTAGCTCTTGCAGATGACTATGTTTGCATGGAATTAAAAAAGCTTATGTAGTCTTCCAGAATATGTTCTACATCTATGCCAAATTTCATCGAAATCTGTTGAGCCGTTTCACCTTCTAACAAACATCCATCCATTCGTCTTAACTTTCACATTTACATTATTAAGACTATTGTACATTCCTCTGAGGTTTATGTGTTTTTTTTTCTACAGATTATTAAACGGTACTAGAAAATAACATAAATCTGAGAGTAAATTCAATTACTTCCCATAATAACAATAACTTATTCGTCACCAATTTCATCACGAATATCGAATAAAATATCAACAAACCTGTTGCTCCGGTAAATCTCGTGCTGATTAACTCCGCACGATTAGTGAGATTCACATCACAAGTGGCACATGAAAATAAACGAGTCCCACCAATATGGTGTAGAAATATTTTTCCCATTTTTCTTTGTTTTCAAAACACAGAATGACAACTGATAATGCAAAATCAATCACAGCGACGGAGTTTGATATTGACAGTGACAGAACACGTCTGATTTCGAGTGTTGTCACTGTAAATAATATAAAACATTTTAACACAAAATCACAAAGTTCCATCTCTAACACGCATGTTTCGATTTTTCCTAATATTCCGGTCATTTTTGCTTTATCCCATTTTCTCTACTTCGGTACAGTCATGTAAAAAGTTATTTAATATATCAATAATATGTCACTTATGAAACGGTTCCTTTCCGAAAGATATTTTATTTTTCAGTTATTCAGTTACTAAGCAACAATGTCTTAATACTTTATTGAACTGTGTTTTATTTATTGTTTGATTCGGTTTAGTTTAAGTAAAATTAAAATTAAATTGGTGAATTCATAGAAATGGACGGCATCAAAGAAGATGCTATTCATAACACAGCTCTTAAATTAGCAGAAGAAATAAAAAATCTTTCCATTTATAAATCATTTTACAGCGACATACAGGTAAATGAAATATCAAATAGTATCATAACTTCTTTAACCTGCTACTACTATTGGCACTCGCAAAACACCACTTCGTTTTGTTCTTTCGGTAGTACAATATCACGTTTCAAAGTTCCTCTGTATTACTTTTAAAATAACTGCCTATCGTTTATTATCTTTTAACCCACAGAAATTAGTTTCATCTCCAAATGTTAAAAAAGAAGATTTTAAACAAAGCCTTCAAGAGGCGATGAAAGAAAAAGGTTTAGACACAAAGTTAAGAAATACCGTTTACCATTGGGTACGAACACAAAGTAAAAATAATGTGAGTTTTATTCATAAAATAATTCGTTACATTTTATAACAAAGGGATGAAACGTCACAATGTTTTTTAGAAATTAGATCCCCTCACATGTTTGTCTAAAGCAAGTTCTCAATGGGAGAAAAGGATACATAAATCATTGAATTCTATGTGTTCGGACTTAGAAACTTCGTTAGCTAAGTTGAGGCCGCAGAGCGAACAAGACGACATCGCAGAAAAATGGAATGAACTTAGCACATATAGTTTGGGTAAAAACATTTAAAAGTCATTACAAACGTTCTAAATCAATATTTTGAATCTAACGAGAGCTTTTATGGCACTGTCAATCTAATTTTGTATTAAATGAACTGTTTTGTGATTAAAAAAAATACTTTTGACAGATCTTTCCAAATACAGACCCGTGTACGCACCAAAGGATTTTTTAGAAGTTCTATTAACTCTGTCTGGTTACGTACCATTTACAAGAGAGTAAGTTAAAAAAAGAACAAATTATGTAACGTACAACAAAGCACTTTTGGTACTCAGTTTTTGTAATGATTACAGGGATGAGCCGAAATGGGAGTTTGCACATCTACCACTGCAAGTGAAAACTTTGGATCAATTGGTAACAGCAAAAATAAATGTTAAAGTTATAAAAGAAACATTATTTGATTTTCACAAAACCCACATGGTAGCTACCCAGTTATGCTTCCACAGATTCTTCAATCCGCCTCTCATAACCCTTATTCTCGTTCAGCGTATTTAGGACTTCAGTCAGTTGTAAAATAAGTTGGTATTAGAGTGTAATGATGCGTGTAGCGCAAAGAGTACCCCGAGTGGGCGAGCGGGGAGCCGCTGCTGGGCGCCAACCCGGAGTCGCGGTGCGCGTTGGGCGGCGGCGCGTTAGCGGCGGAGCGCGCGGCCCTGGGCGCTCGCGTGTCGGCTCTGCGCTACGCGCCCGTTGCACAGGAATTCCTTAAACGTGGCAGCCCTCACTGCTTGCGCGCCGGACTTTGGGCACAAGTGCTGGGCGTCGAGATCACTCCACACGTAACAAACGTTTTATAAAACCTTTTTACTAAGTTATAATTTCGTCGGACATGAAGTGAGGAATCGTACGTAAATTATTTCTAATTTAACAGATTACCTATTTACTTTAGCAAGCGGCGAGCTTCAATCAACTAAAGAAGAACGTACTGGAGGTGGACCTCATGATAGACAAGCTAATATTCAAGGATGTGCAACTGACAGCTTCTAACGATGACCAGTATTTTGTGTTCGAAGATCTACTATACCAGGTTTGTTTTTGTCACTTGTCAATTTTAGTGCTAAATTTGTGCCAACAGACGTAAAAAGTAATTGATAGCCAAGACAAGGTGAGCTGTTTTAACTCCTTTTTAATAAAATCTCATATTACCAGGTGATGCTTTGCTTTTCACGCGACGGTGAGATCTTGAAGCAGCTGACGGGCTGCGTGGGCAGCGCCCTCACCGTCACCATCAAGGGCAAACAGACTTCGCCCGACAACACCACCGTCTTCCCGCCCAGTGGAATTATACCGTTCCATGGTTTTTCTATGTATGGTGAGTTTATTTGACGTTAAAATAATATCGTTTTCTAATCTTACAGAGACAATTAGACAGAGTAAGGGACAAAATATGAACAAATTTATATACATAAAACACGGCCGTTTAAAAAAAAAAAAAAAAACGGAGATAATGTTCGTATATAAAAGTGGCGACATTTAAATGTGTGATGTGCAGCGACGCCATTCTGCTACCTGTACGACGAGCCGGTACAGCTGTACTACACCTTCCGCGCCTTCTACATCCGCTACTGGCACCGCCTGCACTACATTTCCACGCACCCGCAGGTCACATAGTCTTAATTACTTTATTCTACTCTAGAATTGGCATTTTAAAAAAAATATTTGACTAGGGAAGAGACGTTGATTTCTAAACGTATAATTGTTTTCACGAAACTAGAATCCTTTTTTTAATGTGTTGAATTTAGTTATTTATGTTATTTTAAACCGTTGTTAACTCAGTATTATATTAATTTCAGGGTATCGTATCACTTTGTTTATTATATGAAAGATTATTAGAAGCAAATGAACCTTTACTCTGGATACACTTCAAAAATATTAACATCCATCCGTAAGTAAATTGGAACGAATTGTGTAATAATTAATTGTAAATAATTATGTGTAATTCATTAGATAATTTTTTTAGAGTGAGAGTCGTATTCAAATGGTTAATGCGAGCGTTCAGTGGACATCTTCCCCCGGATCAGCTATTGTTTTTATGGGACGCCATCTTGGGCTATGATTCTTTAGACATTCTGCCACTGCTCGCGGTTGCCATTTTAAGTTTCAGAAAAGAGAATATATTTCAAGTAAACACGATTCAAAATGTGGATGCCGTGTTGGCAGATTTATCAACAATATCCATTGTACCTTTGTTACAACTGGCGCTGATGAAACCATAGAATATCTGATCAAAACTCATTATATTTATGTTGGTTTTAAAATAAAATCGTTATATTTATATCTTTTATGTTATTTTTATTAATTGTAGAGAAACTTTATTGAATAAACATTAAATAAAAGATGAAACTTTTTGAACAATTTATGGTTTATTACAAACAACGCACCAATTTCCTTCGTCATAAAAACTTTTTTCCACGATTAAATTAGACGAGACACATAATTGTTCCAATTCACCTTCTTCAAACACATGATAGAACCTTAACAATGTGCTCTCTGGTTTATCTGCTAGTTTTTCTTCTTTTACGCCTCTCAATTTCCATGGGACAAGCAAATCTTTGTGTTGAAACTGAGTTCTATTCTCGTGCACCGGGAGATTGACACCGGCCACTTCGACGATGCTATTGTTTTGTATTACATTTTCTTTCTTTTTGCACAGATAGTTGGATTTGGTCTGATCTTTAGCCCATACGGTGATAAGAGCGCGACCTCCTGAACGGAGTAGTCGAGCTATTGTTTGTAAAGCTTGGACTCGTCTCGACTAGAAAAAAACAATCACATGAAAAATTTTTACAATTTGTAAAAATCAAATATTTGGTCCTTTGAGCCGGATGTATCAAAATTTCACTAAGTAGTGTTGTGTTTAACTATTTAATTCATGTTTGCAGTTTTTAAAACTTCATGTTTATCTTCGCTATTATATACTAACCTGAGTACTGAAGTGATGTACGACCGCAATGCAAATGATGACGTCAGCGCAGCCGTCCCTTATGCCCGCATAGAGCAGGTCCAGCCTGACGCAGTCGGCCGCCGCCACATCGCCGATATAGTTCTTGCACTCACTCAACAACCCACTGCTACGTTCGCCTGCTATCTAAATTGAAATAACATATTTTTACAGTTTTTTGTGTAAATAAGTAATAATTTGAACATGAAAAATTTACTCTATAAATTGTAGTTTTCTATCGATCTTTAACTACAATGTTGGACGTTTGTCTCTAGAAGTCGAAGTAATCGGTTGGGAACTAGCTGTTCTTGTATGGCTTTGTTTGCATGGCATTATAATGCTCAAATAACAATGAAGGCCATTACAATTGGTTAACAAATATTGTTGGCTTAAAGTTTTGTCCCTTTCTCTAACAATGTTTTTCAATCTGTTTACTCTGTATGTGAAATATCTTGGAAATATATAGCCTATAGCATTTGGTAACTGTAGGGCTTTTTATTAAAGAAAGATGGTGTGATTGCTGACATCCTACAGAAGTGTGTTTATGTTTTATTACACTACCATAGGTAACTAAGATCACTGTACCTGCAGTATATCTGATCGCTTGAGGATGTTCTTCCCGTTGCCGGCGCCGAGGTCGAGCAGGACGGCGCCGGGCGGCGAGTCGCGCACGAAGCGCACCACCTGCGGCCACGCCTGGTGCCGCGTGCTGCTGAAGTGACGCGATATCTGCTCGTACACCTGCACATCACACCTCTAAAGTCGCTTCTAATACTGTTTCTCTTGGTTTTAACCACTAATTTAATCACTACTAGATACAATTTACCTTGGCTTACATAGCCAATTCATTTATATTCTGTGGTTCTAGCACACCTGTATTTTTTTTACATGTTTAAACATTTACACTCTTTGGTAAAAGGTGTCATAGAGTATGAAAATATTAAGAAAAGTACCTATAGTCGTTTTTTTAAAATTTACAGATAATAGATATAAACAAGGATACTGAGTTCTTAAATAACAGATACTTACCTGATGTACATGTAGTTCCTCCAGATTAGAAGCAATGGTATCATCCAAATCAGTAGTAGATTTAGTATCTGCAGAATCACAGAGGGTCTTGTACATGCAGTCACAACTACCGCGTCTCGTCCATCGAAAAGTCAACGATATCCTCATCTCCCTGTTTCTAGTCTCATTTGTAACCACTTTAACATGTTGACCATTCTGAGTTTGGTGTTCAATGACAGGGTCCCAAGTACGAGGCTGTATTCCGTGTTGCCAGTCATATCTGTAATATATGATAAAGTATTAATTGAGCTATCTAATGAAGATTTGGCTGGATTTCATGAATTTTTGTTACATTCTCAGTTAGATACAATTTTCTTAAAATCTACAGTTTATTTATTTAATTGTTTCCTACCTTGCTTCATCTTGCATAATCAATATTGACCTCGGTGGGACAACAATGGGTACATTCAGACCACTGTGATGTCTCCAATCCATAACTACTGAGGATCCCAGCGAGACGGACAGTATTGTAGGTCCAAATGGACTGTGTCGGTCTACATGCATTGGAATACCTTGAAAAACAAAATTAATTTAGTTCGAAAGAAAGAATTTTTATAACATAAGGTAATAAATGAGCAAGCGGCCAATGAAATCTAACAAAAGAGACAGACATCTGCATTTCCAGTTGCAATGCCTACCTTTAATTGACAAAGGAGCAGATACACAGAAAGACATTCCCCCTATTATATGTCTCATCTTTTGCCAAATCCACATGTAATTTTTTTTTGATAAATGTGACTAAATGTAGATCAAATTATGGTGTAATGCTTTAAAAAATTACCTTGCCCTGGGATATATTTATTAACAGTTAGCTGATCAGGTGGTTCCAGGTTTATATTTCTTTTTAATCTTGTCCAAAAAATATCACATTCCTTAGGTATCTTGTTCGGTAAAGGTTCATCTAAATCTACATCATTACTTCCATAACGAAATTCATAACCAAAATGTCTTACTTGCCGATTTTTTAGATTTGGTATGTCATCCTTCCAGTCAAAAAGTTTTATTAATCTTTCTTCTTCTTCTATACTTATAAAATCTTCTATAATGTGCAGACCTTCTGGATCTTTGTATGGACATATAGCTTCTGTATTTGGTACTAAAAAAAATATGTTTGAATTATTTTTGTTTCAATGGTTAAAAAATATATGCAAATATATCTTTGAAATTACTCCATAGAGCAAATCATACCATTTTTTACAAGTGTTTTAATAAAAAAAAAAAATTACCTTTATCAACAAAACACATATACAAATATGTGTCATTGTTGAAGCACTTTTTACCATTATATTTAAGATAAAAAGTTAAAGCACAAGATTCACTTTCAAATACTAAATATGAGTGTGACTCCCCCTTTTGAGCAACAAACTTTTTTAGTTTCACTGAAGGTATGGTATTCAATAGATTTACTATGTCTTCTTTTAATAGTCCTGTAGCTTGACCGACATTGCAAAGTATTATATTCTGAAAAACAATAATAGGTTAATAATAAAATATATATGTAGTGCGTAAGTAATAAGTACAGCCTATAAATCGGGTTTTGGACGATGCTAGAATCTAAAACATACAATAGTTCTTATAAAAATAAAAACTTACAATTCCAGGCTTCTCAGTACAAGTAACCCCTTTGGAAGATTGTAATCTTGCAGCATATCTTTTACATTTTTTATCCACTTTTTTACTTTCGTTCATTTTTAAAGATTTTGTCGTTTTATTTACATCGATATACAAAGCATCCATGGACTGGTATGAATTTTAAATCAACCATGCATTTTCATTATCACTTTGAGTACCACGTTACGATGTTATGACGGATTTTTGACATAACCAAAACATATGATTTTGACATTTTATCGTTGATATTTGCAGAGAAGATGACCGAAATAAAAAATACATATCGGATAAAACTCTAGAAAATACAGGACAGTAAATTCTAAAATTAACGTTCCCGTAACTATGACATTGTTAAAGGTTTAATTGTTTCGAGATTTCTGTTGTTTTTTGGGTTTTTAATAAACTTTTAGAGAAAAAAAGATCAACTACTTTGAAAATGTAATCTCTCCGTTAAAAGACAAAGTCTGAAAAGATGTCAATGTCAAAACAAAATATTTTTGGTATAAGTAGTGTTACGGTTTTATAATTTTAAACATAATTGGTTGACATGAATAAGGTATCAAATTGTTATGTATGATTGCGTATATCACTTTTATTTACAAATAGTTAACGTTAAATATCTTTTTTTTCCAATAGGAAATCGCAAATCATAAGAAGCGACATGTGATTTGTATGGCTTCAGATTTCTTTTATCCGAATACAGGAGGAGTTGAAGAGCATATTTACAATTTATCGCAATGTTTAATCAAACGCGGACACAAAGTTGTCGTCATAACCCATTGTTACGGCGACAGAGTGGGAATAAGATATCTAACAGGTGGCTTAAAAGTGTATTATTTACCTATAAAAGTATTTTACGCGCAATGCGTTTTGCCTACCATGATTTGTAACATAGCCATAGTACGCTACATATTAATACGTGAATGTATTGAAATTGTCCATGGCCATTCAGCCTTTAGTGTTCTAGCGCATGAAATTTCAATCATAGGCAAATTGCTTGGTTTGAAAACAGTATTCACTGATCACAGTTTATTTGGCTTCGCAGACACTTCTGCAGTTCTAACTAATAAGTATTTACAAATGTGTCTATGTGAATGTGATCATTGCATATGTGTGTCACATACTGGAAAAGAGAATACAGTTTTAAGAGCAAAAGTAAAAGCACACAAGGTTTCTGTAATTCCTAATGCAGTTGATGCTTACAACTTTACCCCAGATCCTAGTAAAAGGGATCCTAGTGTGATAACTATAGTTATTGTATCTAGATTAGTGTATAGAAAGGGGGTAGATTTAATGGCTGCAGTGATAGCTGATATGTGTCCTCGTTATCCTAAACTTAGGTTCATAATTGGTGGTGATGGTCCAAAGATGTGGCTTCTCCAAGAAGTGAGAGAGAGAAAAGGTTTTCAGCATTGTGTTACCTTGTTGGGTAGTTTGAAACATTCTGAAGTGCGAGATACATTAGTTAAAGGTGATATATTTCTTAATACATCATTAACTGAAGCTTATTGTATGGCTATTGTTGAAGCTGCATCATGTGGACTGAAAGTTGTATCTACTAAAGTAGGGGGCATTCCTGAAGTTTTACCTGAAAATATGATTTACTTAACAGAACCAAATGTTAACAGTATTGTAAATGGTATTGAGTTAGCTATTAATGATTTAAAAAAAGGATATATTCTATGTCCATATGAATGTAACAGAATGATTAGAAAAATGTACAACTGGATGGATATCGCAAGAAGAACAGAGATAGTTTATAATAAAATTTTATTGAATAAAAACAAACCATTGGGTCAACAGTTAAAAAGTTATTTGTCTAGTGGTGTTTGGCCATTCTTACTAGTTATAAGTTTAATGTATTTATTACTGCAATTAGCTGAGAGAATATATAAAAGGAAACATATTGATATAGCCAAGGATTTAAAATTGTAATTAAAATTAATTTATTTCATAGAAGATATTAACATAAGACTGGTTTTGTGTACAATTGTTTTTTAGTTGCTTTTTTGAAAGAATTAGTATTAATGGATTATTGTTTGTCATCTATTCTTTTATTTTTGTGTAGCCTTAACTGGGTAATTTATCATTATCAACAATATTTTTTTATTAAAAACATACTATTGTGTATTGAATAACTATATCTTTTTACTGCATTGTCATGCTAAATAAATTTCTATCAATATCTCCATACTAACTAGGCCTGAAGTTTTTGAAATTTGAATTCTTTAGTTTTTAAAAAATAAATGAAAAACATTTCAGTTTGGAATGATTTATATTAATTTCGATGCTATGATCAAGTGATACATTATTACAAATGTTTTTCCGTTACTAAATAACAATTCAGCTTAAACATTTGTTAACCAATAGCATATCTATTAACATTATTAAATATATTTTAAAATAATATAATTTCAAATAATGAGACTGATATATTTTCATAGACAAATATTCAGGCTTCTAATAGTGCTCCATCCATGTTACTCCAACAGTTTAAGCTCTGTGGAACAAATAAATTACGATATATTTATAAAAATCTGTTATACAATTAGACTAATTACTTTCACAAGCATTAATGATAGTAATGGTTTGTAAGAATTTGTTATGGACAGTTCTTAAGTAAGGAAGTAGCATTATCAAGAGGGACAATAAGGGAAATTGACAATAGGAAATTAATTACATAATACAATGATGTGTCTACAGGAGGTATATCCCAAAAACAAGCCTTTTATGGGGATAATATGTTTATAAATCTAGCTTAGCTTTATAATAGATATAATATTGTTTTTTTTCTTTAATCAAACACATTTTAATTGTTACCTCCTCATTGGTATCCGTAAAACTGCAAGCAAGAAGGCTTTTAGTACATTTTTAACTAACAAAAATAATTACAACACATTCAGGATTTGCCCTTATTCCTACGGAAGGTCCGGACAGTATCTGTTGCTCTTCCATACATCTAGCATCCGTCGTATTTGAGTCTTTTACTAGTAATAAAATTGGAATACGATATTGTAATAGGGGACTTTACTTACACTTTAGTAGTGCGAGGCGGGTAGTTAGG
>NW_013525916.1:749644-750689 GCF_000836215.1 Papilio polytes
AAAAAACTCTTATTAGTTATGCCTATAATACAAGGATATTGGTTTTACAGCTAAAATTTTAAACATATTGCATGCACCTATCATGGTGCTTTAAGGTATGTCATAGAGCTCCCTTATGCCAGACTACTAAAATATCTGGACAATTTAAGTGCATTGTTTTAATAAAGTTTTACAATTGATAATGAAACAATTGAATTAAAAGGAAATAACGTAGACAAACAATATTAAGATTTCTTCCACTATTTTGTACAATCAGCTGCATAAATCTAGTTAAAATGCTAGAAACTTCTGTTTCAAAACCTATACAAGTTTATTAAGTATACATATTTGTGCGGCTGACTGTACTCATTGCTGAAGAATTTAACAAAGAATGTGATATTCATGTAAATGACACCAACAGATTATGTCAAACCATAGACAATAACAAATAAACCCATTGTTACATAAAAAATGTCATCACCGCATAGAGATGATTTATTAAGTTATTTTCAAATTATCCCGTGATTTTTTAAAATTACCAAAGAAATTAAAGAATAACCAAAATATGTTACAATCACCAATATTAGTAGACATTGAAACTAATTTAGAATACTCACTTAGCAGACTCCCTGACAGCATTGAAAAGAAAACAGTATTTATTAGAAAAAACCAGAATAATAAAGAGAAAAGTATATAAATCCTATATGTCTCCTATAAAATCCTATAAAATATGTGTTTACATATAAATTTCTTTGTTACAGGTCTTTTTATGTCCCTTATACTAAAAGCTCCATGTATTTATACAATTGAAATTTGAAGATACTTGACATACTCAATTTAAATAAAAATAAACATAAACATAAACATAAAAGGGATTAAGAGCCCGATTCAAAAAGCGGTTATTTTAGAAACCGCATGCACAGTGAGGAGGTTCCTGTCTCTGCAGCCCTGACCACTGGTTGCTTGAGTCACCGTATTCCGCAGCCAGTGGTGCTCTATTTCTTATATGATTTATTTTATTTATTTTTATATCAAATCTTGTAAAATGTATTATATAGAGAATAAG
>NW_013525916.1:750723-809861 GCF_000836215.1 Papilio polytes
AAACCCAGTAATTACTCTATTTAAGTAAATATAATTTCTCTTTACATATGAAAATAGAATTTCGTATAGATTTTGCATTTTTAAAATAAACAAGAACTGTGTTTTAGATATTGATACACATGCATGAACTTTTACCTGTTAGCAGCTTTGGTTTTAGCAATTTGCTCTTCATGGGTCTTGTACCAATCTTCTAGTTCCTTCTTTGCTACCTTTAACATTTCTTCCTTTTTCCTTTCTTCCTCTTCATCTAGATAATATAAGAATTATTATACAAATGTTGATTTAACCAAATGACTCATTGGTAACAATAATAAATGAGTCATTCAAAGGTTATAGTAACAAAAATAATTATTTAAACAATGAATAAGATAGTGAAGTAAAATAATTGAAATTCTTGTTTTAATAACAAATGTAAGATTATCTTGAAATTCAAAAGACATCTTTTATTTCTAGTTATTGTTTTTGTGCTATCTGTATTACTACAAATTAGTACAAAGCACTTTAACTCTGTTTTAAACAAAAATTATAGGGATGTTAAATTTAAATATCTATTTACATATACATGATAGTTAGGAATTTATAACCTTTTTCAGTAAGTCTCTTTTTTTGTTCCTCACGCCATATTTTGATTTTTTCCGGTTCCTCTCTCTCCTGTCTGAAAACAGTAGTTGTGGTGGGTTCATCCATCAGGCCCTCAGTTTCATAAACTGCTGAACTTGGAATTTCTGTAAGCCAATTAAAATGTCTTTCAATAGATATTTTGAATGTGTCAGTTTTATATAATGAAGGTAGTATTTATTTTTAAATTTGATGGTGATTATTTCTGATAATTTTTGAATTCTCTTAAAAATGTTGTGTTATGGGAAATGCTAGTCCAAAGGTATGGGATTATTCTATTATGTAATACAAAATCTTCACTATATATGTTCAAATGAATAAAATATTTTTTTACCCTCGTTTTGAAACAGGTATACTTATTACAACATATTTATTCAATCTTATTATATAGTGACGTCGGTGGATGTTAAGATGACTTGAAAAAAAAATCAATACTCATGTAATACTATCTGTTTATATGGAAAGAAACTCGGCAAATTAATATAAAAAAGAAACACTGACCTGAATTAAAAAAATAGGAAATTGTTTTTACAGTGGTTAGCATATTTTTTTTGCAGGGACAACCTATAGAATGAACTGAATAAAGTACTGTTTATTATTACCAAATGATTAATGGGATCAGTAGAAAAGGTACATATGAATATTTTAAATATAAAATATTATGGGAAAACAAAAAAAAAGACTAAAAAATATATAAGTTTAAAAACTTTTAAATATGACAACTAGAAACGCAAAAACTGTATAGACAGTAGATCTAAAAATCGCAATTAATAGCAAAATTAAATCGAACTAATGTGTTATAAGAATAGAAATTAAAATTTACCAACAAAATCCTCAAAGCCGTTTGAAGCCGGAGCAATGATTGGGGGAGGAGCACTAGTTTCCAATTCGTCTTCGAGGCCGGCCAGCTGATTCTGTTCTCGTGCGAGGAACTCCGCTGCCGGGTCTACCTCTGGCTGAACGAAATTATCGCCGAAGTCATCCATTTCGAACAATAAATTGAAAATTAAAAATCTATCACAAAGAGAATCGTCGACGTCAAGCAAATATCGATAGAATAAATAAAACCATAGACATCTGACAGTGACATAAGAAATGACCAATCAATGAATCATCAATTTCCAGAAGGCAGAATCGTCACTTCCAACAAGGGCATAGTCTTTGTTAAAATTGTCTATGGATCTTGATCATGTGTCATTGTCATTTTGACTTTGACGTTTCTGACGTTTTCTATGAAGTTTCGTGTAAATATTTCTCATTCTCAATTCCTAACAATTTAATATATTGTTTATATATATTTGAGCTTTATCGACGACAGTCGTGTTCGTTTTATTTATTAGAAATCGCAACAAGAAGATTATAGCGCTATTCTTGTGATTAATAATATCTTATCTTGATTGCTTGCCGATAAATTATTTGATTGGCGACCTATTTCGTTTTGTGCATTGATAGTATTCGGCGATACATTTTGTATGCGTGAATAATGAACTTGTCGTTCGCGGGTTGTGGTTTTCTTGGTATATACCATGTTGGTGTTGCAGTGTGTTTTAAAAAATATGCCCCACATTTATTGTTAGGAAAAATATCCGGTGCCTCGTTTGGTGCTATATCCGCCTGTGCACTTCTTTGTGATATTCCTATAGGTATGTATAGACAACAATATTATTTCTGGTTATTTAAAAAGACTTTCAAAAACCACAGCTTGAAAAGAAAAAAGTTTTTAAACTAACCATTGGCTCTTAAAAAAATAAAATCGTTTCTGTTTTATCTTGTTTTAATTTACATAAATCGCAGAGAAATATACATGAGAGCATCATAAGTTAATTTAATAAAATAAAATCTCTTAGAGTAAAACTTTTAATTTGAAAAGTTTTTTATTTTTATTTTTATGTTTGGTAATTTCTAGAGGAAGTTTGAGAGTAGACAATGATAGAGAAATAAAATAAGGAGTAAAAGGTTATGAGGAGGAGGGATGAATCCCATGTTACAAGAAGAACCTTAGTTATGAGTGTACAGGGGCACACTAGTAGAGGCAGACCTAGAAATAGATGGATGGATTGTGCGAAAGGTGATATCATGAAGAATGGGGTGATGAGATGATGGTTATGTTGAGGACAAAAAACTGTTTCATCAACCGTACAGGAGTAAGATAAAGGGTAGAATATGATGATCTGGTAATTTCATCATATAAATATTTTATATAAAATATTATTTGGATGGTAACTAATATTATTTAGTGATATTATGATAAGAACTGTCTAAAATTGATAATAGTAGTAAATAAAGATTGTTTATAGGGGAGAGGACATTGCCTCTAGGTGTCAAATCTCAAGTGTTATGTAAAAATGTATTTTAGTTCCACACTCTGATAATTGAAAGCAAAAATTATTAAATCTATTGTTATCAAAGGTAAAACATTTTACAGACAAGAGATCATTTTCAATTTAACTGTTTAAACATTCATGAGACATTATCAAAAGTTAATTTAGAATAGCTTAACTGACATGTTATGAGGACCTGGTAAATGTCGAAACTAGTTGGTGTAGACTCTGGGTGATCTTGAGTTAAGCCATTCTTAATAAGTTTGGGCTGTTCGGCCTACCAACCTATCAAATACATTGGGGATTTGATTGTCAGATTTATATGTATAATCAGTGCAACAGGAAACACCTGTAATAGTATACTGCTGTAGTATACTATGATAAGAGGTTGTTTCTCAAATCATATCTGTGAGTATAGATTCAAGATTTAGTAGGTTTATAAATATGTAAAGATTATGGGTTTGATAATGTATTTACACTGAAAGTATTATGTTGTTTTTTGTATTATTTTTTTGTCTTCAAAATTAGCATCTACGTCATCTCTTTGTGACGGCACTTGGCATTAGCATAATTACATTAGCAAAATTCATGTTTGATATGGAAATTCAAATTAGAAGGTGGTTAAAGCTTAATTTAAATTTAGGAACTCCATCCAAAAAAACATGAATATAATCATTCATTAATATATTCCATGAAGCCCTGTACAGACCTTTGACGGGTCAAATGCCCTGCCCCAAAACCCTATACATGCCTACTACACCTAAAGTTTCGTTCTGTGTAGCAACTCATATAAGATATTTGAAGGAATTAATATCAGATTAGATTTTCATTAGTATTATTAAAGGTAAATTTGTCTATAATCTTATCAATATTCATTATAACATTTCATCATTTCTACAGGTGAAATAACTAGTGATGTGCTAAGGATAGTGGGTGAAGCGAGGGCTGGGTCTCTTGGTCCGTTTAGTCCGTCCTTCAACATCCAGAATGTGCTCCTGGCGAGCATGCAGAGGCATTTGCCTCCGGATGTGCACAAGCTAGTTAGTGGCAGGCTACACATCTCACTCACCAGGGTCTATGATGGCAAGAATGTCATCGTATCAGAATACCCTACTAGGGAGGACCTCTTGCAAGTAAGTCAATGAAAATCATGATGAAATGTATTTCCTACACATTTAACTATCGCAATACTGTTTTATTTCGCTTTGATTCTTTTGAGCTTATATGGAGGTTCGCACACTACTCAATTTTTAATTGTCAACATATTACTTGATTGGGCTGCGACAAAATGTTCAAATGTGTGTTAAATGGCAAAATGTGCGAAAAAATGTTCATACATAATTAAATGTCTAATTTTAATTTGATGCATGAATTAATACAAATAAAATATGCTGAAAAATCTTATGTCATATCTTTGTGACATAGCTGGCAACAAACAAGAAAAAAATTATGTTTTGCCAGGCGTTGCTGGCATCGTGTTTCGTGCCAGTGTTCAGTGGGATGCTACCGCCGAGGTTCCACGGTGTGCGATACATGGACGGTGGCTTCAGCGACAACCTGCCCGTGCTCGATGAGAATACCGTCACTGTCAGCCCCTTCTGTGGCGAGAGCGATATCTGCCCACGAGATCTCAGCTCGCAGCTGTTCCACGTCAGTATTTATAATAACCAGAAAATCATTTTAGACTCTAGGGTTGTAATGCTTTTACTTTAGTGATTTCATTTAACTGGATTTTATTTTGTTACATAACATATGACTTGCAACTCTTTTATGACTTAATAGCTTTCGCCCGCTACTATAACCGTGTGAAATAAAAAAAAAACAAAAGTGAGTTGCCTATGTGTTCTTCCAGACAATCCTCTACATCTATACCAAATGTAATTGAATTCCTTTCTGCCGTAAGGCTATAAACTCTAACAAACATCCATCCATCCATCTAAACTTTCGCATTTATCATATTAATATGATCATTAGTATTAGATGACCCTGGTTCATTAAAAAAGAAGGTCCTCGATGTGAATTTAAAATTATCAAGCAGTCGTCGAAAATCTATGAATGTCATGTTAAGAGATTTTGTCATGGCGCCAAGCTAATAAAGGCGTTTTTTTAGGTTAACCTTGCAAACACCAGTATCGAGCTATCGAAGCAGAACATTAATCGATTCGCGCGTATCCTATTTCCGCCTAAGCCGGAGGTGTTGAGCAACATGTGCAAGCAGGGCTTCGATGATGCACTTCGCTTTTTGCATAGGAATAACTTGATCTCTTGCACCCGCTGCCTCGCTGTGCAGACCACGTTTCAATTGCAAGATGTACTCGACGATAGCTTAGAATACGACCCCGAGTGTGAAGAATGTAAAACGCATAGACAGGTTGGTTGTATTAAAACTTCTATTTTTTATTCCCACAGACACATAAGACAATAGGCCAGTCATAACAGAAAATGACAGATGTAACAAAAAACAAAATATTGCTAATCATTTTGAAATGGAAATTCTAAATGTACAGTTGTGGAAATCACCGATGTTCTACTTTCAGAAAAAATGTCTTGTTTATGCAACGAGACGAGTTATGCCTTTTAAAAATAACCAATAAGGTAGCAGTAAGTTGCGCAAAAATATAAAAAAAGCTATAAGTCTCGTAATACTGACCGATATTTTTTTCGCGTAGATATTTAATTGTTGCGTTAAAGCTGTTGAAAAATTGGTGGAATGGTAGAACACCATCAGATTTCCCGACTGTACATAAATAGGTCATAACATATTAACCATAATTATCCGGTCGTTGATTATACGTGGTTATTGAAGGTTAAAGTGCTGAGTTACTGATTATGGTGTTAGGACGCGCTGGTGGACGACCTGCCGGACACGGTGATGACGATCTTCCAGAACGCGATCGAGTCCGCGAACAGCGGGCTGGCCAGCTGGCTGCTGCGCCGCCGCGGCATGCGCTGCATCTCGCTCATCACGCTGCCCTACAGGGTGCCCGTCGACATCCTCTACGCCACCTTCACCAAGTGAGTGCTGACCCCTAACATCCTCTATAACATAAGCGGCCTAACAGTACAAGATTCACGTAGTGAGTACATCTGTTTCATTTGCACTTTGTATTAATTTCTTATATGTTCAGAAGATTATAATACTTTAAAACATATCAAGAAAGTGATATATTATTCTCTTAACCCTTCTAATGTTTTGTACAAATCCAATAATTAAAACAAATATAACTTTTATCGTTTATTAAATGACTTCTATCGTGTATTAGCTCTTCCAATAAATAGGAAATAAACATTGATATGTCTGTTGTGTAACGTCATGTTGTGTACATTTTATCTTTCACTTGATACAGAAATCAAGTAATGTAGGCATTGGTTATAAAATTTATTTGTGATAATACAAACATGTTTGATTTCCTACAGTTTATAAATGTTTATTTTTCCATATTTATGATTGCCAATTACTTCATAGCCTCCTAAATGGTCTTTTCTGATCTTCCTATTATTTGCTTTAATTTTAGAGAATATGTGATTTAATTAACTAATTTAGAATCGTAATTCCACTTCTCAAAGCTATACTTTGACTTTGCATCCTGTATTTGATTGTTAGGGTTTAAGTCTGGTCAGATGTTAAATTTTCTTCTTTCTAGACTAAGATGTCTTATGATCCTAATAAGTTGCCACTTCAATTTAGTTTTTTTTTACTATTGATATTGCGATTTTTAAAAATTTATATTACACAATATTTATTATCTTAAGATCTGGTCCTTCGAGTCAGATAACATATTGCGGGTAACACGGAAAACAACGTGTGCGAACGTTATTTGAACTTTGTAGCACACAATATATTTCAAATTTTCGAATACAGGAAATAGTCAGGATGTTTATTTATGAATTGATCGACGGATAAAGCAATCGCTTTTGCGCATTGCATGTTTACATATGACCATCGTTGTATATTGTTTTTAACGATATTTCAACAGAGTTATATGACCTCGTCTGTTATCGTTTTTGTAATTTTTATAACATTTTAGACGGCAGATAAGTTGTGACGTCAACGGCGTATCGGAATTGTTCTCTTTATTTTAATGTAATTTTTTTCGGCTAACTAGAACTGTTACTAAATGCAATTGTGTCATGGGTTTACTGGTTGCTGTTGAATTTTTATTCAGGTTATCTTGTGTCCTATTTATACGATACATTTTTACATATAACAATTTGGCTGTATGCTAAAAGTGTTATGACAGATGTACTTGTATGTAGAATACATTGAAGTTTCCTTAGATAATGGTCAATGCGTGTTGAGTAATGTATGGGTTTTCTAAAATGCATCAAAATTTTCATGGCTTGCACAGCTATCATTTTTCTTTTTTCATTGGGATTTAAGTATATCATAGCAATCTCTGAAGCTTAGTTTTTCTATGGATATACTTTACTTATCTTGCTAAAGCAAGTCTAAAACATTGTTTCGTTTGTAGATAAATTCTGATTTAGTCCCCAACATTAATGAACCAAATAATTTTTACCACAGTTAAAGATTTTTTAATGAATAAATACGCATTTATGTCGCTAAACCTACAGATATAGTTTTATTTAAATTGCGTTTACCCATTTACTTGTGACAACCTGTATAATGATTACTCACAGATGAATTACCTTTCTAACGGTGAAGGAATTTTTAAAATCGGCCCAGTAGTTTTTACGTGAATCGAATACATACAAAATTAAAAAATACAAATCTTTCCTCTTTATAATATCAGTATACATAGGGTATTGGCGCTTTGGTGTCAGGCGCCTTGTGGGTTTCCATCAAGGGTCTCAAACATTGATCACTCCAGGGCCGTCTTAACCATGTTAGGCGACCGGGTGTAAATATTTGTTAGGCATCCCAGCGGCCGACCGCTAAGACCTCGTGCCCTGGCGCCTCTCACGCTATAACCCGGGATTAAAACGGCCCTGTCTCACGGCTTGTCTTCGCACTGTGTACATAAATATGAAAATATAATCGCTTTTTTAGTTATATCGGTGATAAAGTAGAGACGCACGCTCTGCAGTACGCGGTAATGGGCAATGTCCGCGTGCGTAGGCGCCGCTGTCTGCGACACAACAACGTTATGACTAGGTCAGTGATTGCTTTTTTCTTAATTGGGTCAACCGGTGAAGGTACACTTTGCTTCGAGGCTTGTTCTGCCATTTTTGTATTTTTAGGTTAGGATTTTGACGTTTAACATTTTGATATGTATTGTCTGTGTTGCCAGTGTTTGAATGTTTTGTTTACCATTGGTGGTGGTTTCTGATAGGTTGGAATAATATTTGTATTGGAGGAATTGCATTGTTGTTTGTAAAATGTCGTGTTTTTTTTTCAGATATGTCTAAAAACGACCAATGAATTAATTAAATAAATAATAGTTACCAAATTTAGCAAGAATTTGCATGGGCATGCATTTGATCATTATGAATTTTAATCCAGTAGTTAATTGCTAATAAGTTTAATTGCAGTATGCTTGTTTAGTGTGAGCAATAAAATACTTTGACAAATTATTATGTACAATGTAAACTATTTTATGTATCGTAGTCGTAATCAGTAGGATTATATAATGTATCTTCCCAGAGAAAACATAGACTATTTTGTTGTTAAATTTTATCACAAATGAAACTTTTATTATCATTTTCCTAATGCTGACGTTTATATGTTTCGATATTTACGTAAGGCTTCTAGAAGCTTCATTGTTTGCCCACCGACGTTTTCCGTTCGACCTTCGAATGTTATCGAAAAGTATAACCGACGCCCGATATCATATCCTTTTCCAAATTGCGAGCACTTCCCGTTTTGTATACATTAGATTTCAGTAATTTGTTTTTAAAACTCATCAACATTTGTTATGTAGAAAATGAAACAAAAAAAACACCAGCTCTCTAGAAAAGGGTAGTCGCACATTTTGTCATACCCTCACATTTATATCATCCCCTAGATTGTTCATTATCGCAAGTCACTGGCTTTTCATCATAGACTTAGAAACAAATTTTCATTGACATTTGCAAAGTCGGTTCTAAAAGATTCTTCTGGCTCTTTTTAGCCTCAACAATATTTTTATTATAGTTCCATCTAATAATAACTACGACTATTATACGTTGAAAGAAAGGATCTATGATAAGCAGTAGCAATTTTGGTAAAACTGTTTCTAAATTCTTTCGTTATCAATGACCACAAGTGGTCACCGTTCCGCGTTACCATACTATCTTGGTGACGTATATTTCAATGCGATACTTTGACCTTGTTTCGATATCCTAGTGGCCAACATGTTATCTTTTTAATAATTAATTAGATTAAAACTTAAGATTAGAATTAAATTAGAAAAAATTAAACAAATCATCTTTATTTAACGAATTTGGTGCCTCTTTTAATGACAAAACTCTTCAAGAGTATTTTAATATAGTCACAACCTTCAAGGTCCACCTGACCTTTAGTAAAGAAATACGCTCTTTCCTTTTCCTTAAATAACTACTAGGTTTATTGATTGATTTGAAAAATCGTTGGCCACGTGCCATTCCACAAGAAGAATGTGGGAAGAAGACTTAAATTCTACAATCTTAAATATTAAAATCTTTATTCTGTCACTTAGAACTTTATCGTTTCGATTTGTAGCTATATATTGGTACTCCTTTGTTGTGACAGATTCGTAACCAGTACGCCGAAGATGAGCAAATCCTTGTGGAGATTGAGCTGGAGCTTGCTGCGTCAGCTTCATGCGTTCGTCTACTCCGCACATGACCGCTCTGATGCAGCCGCGAGGATATATTACAAGCTCGCTCTAGAAGCTAAGAAGGACACAGAAGATTACCGACTGGACAGAAGGTCAGTTCTTGTACTCCTGATACTAGCAAGGTGAAATTTCGTCTAGGGAGCTGATGTTCAAGTTTCGTCACTATCTATACTATTATAATAAAGCGTAAACACACACTTCTTTGTTGCCTAATATATGAGCAATTACAGCATATTTTTAATAATCCTCTTTTTAATAAAAAGCCCTACACTTACGTCATGCTTTAGACTATATATTTTCACGCCAACTTAGGGTGTAAATAATTAGTAGTTTTTTTTGAGTACTCATTTGAATTATTCATATTTTCCTGTTAATATCCTATCAGAATATTATCTTACGTTATCAAATCTACTACTATTTTAAAAATTATTAATAAAATTATATAAGTACCTGGTAATAAAGCGTATCTATTAAAAGTCACATTTATCTACTAGGCAGATTTGATTTCTAACTGTTAGAATGGACTTTAGACATAGTTAATAACTTCTTTGTTTAGTGCATCTATAAAATGCTTGACTGTAGTACAAAGAAAACAATAAAGGAAATCTAGAAAGATCCCATCTACTTCTATTATTGATTTATTTACTAAGCATTCTGTGTGTTGATTTTTGTCCATCGACATTACGTGTACAAAAAAATCATGCTTATTTTCATTATTTTTGCGCCTGGTGTTCTGGCAGTCGTAACGCCTTTCTTGAATTAAGTTGGTATTTTTATTGTGTTAAATGCTCTTACAGTAGTAATTTGTGTAATTTGATTTAATTTATCTTCAATACTATTTACTTAAAGAACAAGATTTACCGCTACTTCAGTAGAAAGTTAATTATTATTTCGTGCATTTTTTTTTACTTTCCATACAACGTTATTTATAACGTCTTTAATCTGGGCCGTAACTTTTCTGCATATCGCGGATGTTTTGTAAAACACAATAAAAAACCTCTTTATCGAGTATATTGAAACATTGTTTAATATTTACAATACCATATTACGTAGAATTTGTACTGCGTATGAACTAACGCACGTCATTATTGCGTTGAAAATTGTTTTTTTTTCAAAACTGATAATTCGTGTCACTGGGTTACTATTATCACAGAGATTATTTAATATTTAGCCTTGAAGGGATTTAGAAAGTTTTACCATTATCTTATTTGCGTCAAATTAGAACGTAATTGTGTTAGGTAATGTTTACAAATTGATAAATGTTCAAATATTCTAATGCAAACACGGCGTACTTCCTAATAGTGAAACATTATCTTAATTTTGTGTTGTGGTGGATATCTTATAGTCCTTATTCCACTCCAGATTCGACAATAAATTTCTATCTATCATCCGTCATCTCAGTCGTCATCCCCTTCTCAATGTAGACACAAATTGCATAATTTTATATCCTAATTTTAGTCCCTTTCTTTTTCCATCATTTTCTTAAGAGGAAAGAATGGGAAGGGAAAGTGGATTTGACGGTGGAGGAAACGCATAGGAAGGGGAAATGTCCCCTTTTATGTGCATCTCCTCCGTCAATTAAGCATATGCAACGCATCTGCAATTGCGGATGTTTATGGGCAGCGGTCGCTCTGCATTTCGATGGATTTAGGTGGCCGTTTGCTCGTCTGCTACCTTGTATTACAAATGTATCTGCATCTATTAACCTGGATTTTATAAACGATTCCCTATATGCAATCAAATCGTTTAAAATAAAATCATATCCACGCATCAAGTTTTCGCTGTAAAGCAATAATTGTATGCGAATTTACACAGATAAAGTAACATTCATTACGGGGCGAGGTCATATGTCAGTTGTAGTAATTGGCGCTATCTCTGCGTGACGTCACAGCTTTGCTCTTTGTTAGGGGTCCTATCAACAAGTATTGAACAGTAAACATTGCCGGCTTGTGTATTCAAATCAAACTGAATTCAAAGTCGAACTTTTTGTTATATGCTAATTATTATAAATATTTGCCTTTTACAAAGCAACGAAAAAAGCACACTTTATTTTTTATACTTCTTTGTAAATAACAAATATATAGCAAGTGGTTGATAAGGAATTACAAAAAAGTATGTACTCTGAGTATATTAGCGTTGTAAATTGCGCAATTCACGTCATCGCGATAAATGTGTACAAGTTATTTATGTTTATATCAACAAAAAGATTTCATTAATTTGTACTTATGTGTATTACATACATATATGACTGCAGTTAATCAACAAAGTTTTTTTATACAATCTACATAAGTTTTGCGTCCGGTTACGACCTTGACTACGTATTTCATTATATTTAGATATCGTAGTTGATTGAACTTATAAGATAACTACATAATTAACGATATGTAATGCAATGATAAGAATGTAGTCGTTCGAGTAATTCACACTGGTCTAAATAATGATTTAATAATATGGGGCCGAGATGGGATCCTTGCGGGAACCAGTAATAGAAGCTTGATTTTAAAATGAATTAATAATAATTTACGTTCGATATGTCTTTTAGGGATCGATTTTAAATCAGAACAGCAAACGACAAATTTTAAAGAATCCTTTTGAAATAATTCCATGTAAATGCATGGGCTTTAACCAATTAAGGCAGTTTATATTATATATTTTATACATCTACTAAAGAGGCAAACAGGGTTCATAAGATTCATTTATCCGTGATTTCTATGTTTACCATATTTTTTAACATGAGAGCGGTAGTTAACACATTAAAAATAATCAATAAGTTAAAAACATCATGTTTAAACTATGGTTGTTGATTTTGACCTTCCTCGAGTTTATTAAACAACCTGAATATTTTTTAACTTGTATCTTGTCGGCAGACGTGCCAGTGAAGTGAGGGTGAGTTACGGGGACGTGGTAGCAGATTCCGACACTTTCGAGCACATCCTCAACGTGACTGCACACAATGACGCACTGCTTGCTTACTACTATCTGGATAGCGATAACAAGGTAAGAATACTGCAATAACATTATAAAATAAATTATGATAGGATCAAAGTCAGTGTTGATATTGCAATAATAGTACAAAAAAATCATCATAGGATCAAAATGATTGAATCATTGTTGATGTGTTTTAATACCGGAAGACATAAATGAGATAGATTTACGGTAGACATAATTGAGATAGATTTAATGAGATTATTTACTTTACGGAAATTAATAAAAAAATGTTTATAACTAAAGTTACGTGAATCGGAACGGTAATTAAATGTTTATTTTTACTTTAATATAAAATAAGATTGACTTGGTTGTCAGTAACATGGCTTTTTTATTATTTAATAATTTTATGCGGGCGAAGTCGCGAGTACCAGCTAGTGAGTTATATTATTCGCGATATTAGCAAATCCTATAGGATGGCAACACATACGTTATACGTTATCTGTGCCCAATGGCGGCCGTGACGCGGCATCGTCCGATATTCGCACCCGAGCGCGGGTTATCACATGTTGACATTGTTATTTTTTTTTTATTTCCCTCACACGCGTGCGACTAGGAACATGTGGCGGATACTTCCCTTTTTTGTTTTTAAATTCCCACGCTCTTAAAGTTGACGCTTATGCCTAGAATACGAATTTAGTTTTTTTTTCTTCTGTAACCAATCGACAAAAATACAGATTCTTGACTGCCAAGACAAAACGTCGTATAAAATTGTCTATTATTGTTAATGTAGAATTTTCTATAAATTGCTTCGGATAGACGACAGCAGGCGCTTTTATCGCAATGAATTTTATACTTATTTATCCTTTCTTTATTTTAACCATCTAACAAATGTGTACAAAGAGCATTGTTTAATCAATCACTGGGTCATCTATCCGAAGGTTGATAAGTATAGGAAGTAACTGCGTTTTAACCGCTGCAGCTGTGCGACACACATCTACACTATCTAATGCTGCAAATATATTAACATTAGGGTTGTCACTTGTAAATTTGCAAAATATATTAACATTAGGGTTGTCACTCGTAGGCAAATTTGCAAAATATTTATGTCTTGCCTGATTCATATAAATAACCACAAATGGTAGGCACTTCTGGTTAACAGCAATCAATATTCCTTTTATTACTGTCAGTTTCAGTATTAATTTCAATGATGAGTTGTTTGTTATTCTTGAACTTGTCAACCCTATTGAGCAACTTGTTGCTTTGTTTATTTGAATTCGTGATTGTTTTGTTTATATTGTTTTACAGTTACATTTTAAACAAATATTGACACAATTATCATTGTTCTGTCACCTAATTTTAATAGATCACTTATATTAAATAGCTTTCGCCCGCGACTTCGTCCGCGTGGAATAAAAAAAACAAAAGTGAATAGCCTATGTGTTCTTCCAGACTATGCTCTACATCTATCCCAAGTTTCATCGAAATCAGTTCAGCCGTTTGGGCTACAAACTCTAACAAACATTCATCCATTCATCCATCCATCCATCCATCCAAATAAACTTTCGCATTTATAATATTAGTATGAAGTATGATTAAGAAATAAGGGCCTGTCCCATCGAAATATCGGATTATGTTACCTTATCTGACAATGACGTCATTTTTAAAGCTAGCTGAGCCTCAGTCAGTCAGTGGTGGGACAGGCCCTAATAATCGCAAATGTTAGCACATTCTTGGCTTTATAAATTGATAGCCCAGTTTTAGTTAATTCCTATCTATTTCTTTTTTTATGTGTAGTTATTAGTTACCTTTAATAGTTCATTCTATGTAACAATTGTTTTTTTTTAACTTTTGAATTATAAATAAAACAATGAATTTAAAAATTACGAAATATTTATTATTGCGACATTAAATTTGTATACATTTATTGTCATAGTAGCTATCACACGTATTTATGTTTTGAAATGTTTCAAAGGTGCATTTAATTGGTTATTATTACCTACAGAGCGTGTTATTGTAGTACAAAGTTTAGTTTTAAATCATGCAGCTAATGTCCATATTGCGTTACTAATCAGTGTTGAGTCATTTGTCTTTTTGCATTTACAGAGGACGTTATGTTATAATAATTGGATTTTAATTATCGAAATAATACATAGATTAAAAAGCTAATCCATAGATTTACAGTATGCTATTCTATTTTCGATATTACGTATTCCCGCAATGTTTTTAGACGAAATCGTTGGTTGTTTATGGTTTTTTTTTTTTGTCATAAATTGTGAACTCAAAATACGATACGGTGCCTTCTCCAGGGAATTGAATATATAAAAGAGATTAGATATGACAACATCTAAAAAGACCAAATTAATAGTAACTGCCCCCCTTCTACATCTGTTGGCGACACCCAAGAACTTTTAACCTAACCTTAATAACCAAGCACGGAGAATAATTTAATGTTTAAGTAACCGGAATCAGTTTAAAGTAGCAGTAATGTTGTTTCAGATGAAGATGACGGAGATCTACGACGTGACGGACGCGGACACGGAGGCGGTGCAGTCGCCGACGGAGCGCGACCTCAACAAGCAGCTAGAGTTCGACAACGACTGGTCCTCGGATCTCATCGCTAACGAAGGTGAATATATATTCTGTCTCTTTCTATCCTATTGTATCTTCTATTTTATATCTCAATCTGTCTTTCTGTCTTTTTCGTACTAAATGACCTTGTAATCGCTAAATTGAGTGTTTCATTTAAATTCGACACTCAAAAATGTCAATCTCCAGAACCTACCGCAGAATTTCACTGCTGTTCTCTATATTGATAGACATTTCGTGATGAGTTTTTTTTTTTAATAATCCGAAGGATGAAAGTAGAAAAATTGTACACTGCCAGTTAATTATTAATTTTGATTTATAACAAAGACTAAATTATTAATGACTATATTCAAAACAAAAATAATTATATTTAACTGTTAACATGTTATCAGAAAACAATTTGTAAAAAGTATATAACAAAGTAATAATCTTATCTTTGTAAAAGTATGCAATTTTATCAGTGTAAACTTTCTTACTAAAATACGTAATATATTGCAATGGTATGAATCCTATGATATAAAAATCTGCACTAAGCTTTTTAGTGACTAACTCTGAGTGTAAACTAAAACAGAGTTGACAATTTCAGACGAACTCGATCTGGATAACTTGGATGACGATCTTCTTGATCGTAACATCTTCTCTGACCCTGAGAGCGAGTGGACCGCACAGAGGTCGTACTCCAGCTCCGACGGCGACCAGCCGGAGTCTGATAGAAGGATCGAGAACTTCACAGCATTTGAAGATAACTGACGTATTGATTGAGAGGTAGGATTATAATGAACACTTTTTAGAGTACCTGAGTATTTTCTCTGAGTTTTACTCTATGGCCAGCAAGACAGTAGAGTCTATAATTTATAGGAGAGGGGTACAGAGTTTAGGGGGGAGGTCCTGTTACAATACTCTAAGAGTTGTATTTTTTCGCCTTTGTGTTTTAATAGAAAATGTTTATGACAAATGTGGCCCTGTACTTTGACGTATATCTTGCCGTTAGATTTTATTCAAATAAGATCCTTAAGACCAAGGTATTTAATGTGATTATAAACTTCTAGTTTTGTATTTCATTGTAATTTAAAGTCGTAAAGCCTTACAAATAAACGCAGAATAAAGTTAAAACTTAGAAATAAACTGAATGTGCTGAGGAAATAAGAGTACAAAATTTGCTTATACTCGGTTTATTCCTAAGTGCTGTTAATAGCGATGGTTTAGGGCCAATTTTACTAATGACGTTATACAAGGCGATGAAAAGAATTGAAGATTTTAGTAAATTATTTACATGTTTTGTAACATTTTTTTTTTCAAAAAATATTGAATATAGTAAAAAAACAAAGTTTTCAAGCCCTTAAGCTTATATTGTCTATACGAATAAAGATAAAGTATGACAATAAAAATATATATGTGCAGTATTTTTATGTATTGCTTTATGATAATTATATTAGTATGTGTATTGAGTTTCCATTTGCACAATAACGTACAAATTTTGCTGTTAATATATGTAGAAAAATAAGAGGGATTATTGTAAAATTGTTTGGTCATAAAAAAATACAGATTAAAAAAATGTGTTATCTATATCTGTTTTTAAATGTTCTATGAAACTTCATGTTAGTTTTACTACATTTTACGAACTGTACTAAAGGCGGTATTTTCTGTAGTTTAGTTTTAATGCAATGTAAACTAAGTTTTTTAATGTATAACATTGCCACGTTTATGAGCAATTGAAACCAAATGCTAAAGTGCGCTTCCACTGACGCAATGAATTCCAACTTCTAATTAACCAATAAAAAACTCAGAGATTTTTCAGTAATCTTATACTACTTTGTACAAAGTTATAAAAGACAGTAGAATTTTTACATTTTTCATGAGTTTGTATTTTTATGTAAGTTATCCAGTGATGTAAATCATGATCTTATGACCAATAAGCTACTAAAAGTATCGGAAGATGGTGTCAGTGGAAACGTACCTTAACAGGATCCCTTAAAAGGATTAAAAATGCACAAAAAGCTGTTACAGTTTTGTAAAACAATACCAATGTTGCTTGTTACCAAAATATGTCAATTTTGCAATATTACGTTGTTTATAGTTTTAATGGGTTTTATAACAAGGTTATATAGTATTGTTTTTATATGGTCTCTTAGAGTTTTTTTATAATGACTGTGCAATTGAAGTGTGTAATGGCAACACTGCGTTTTTGATATTTATTTACAGGAACCAAAGTGAAGATGTTATTTTTGTATTACTCGTAATGTTGCCACATTACAGATTTATATATTAGACGAATGTCAAATATTATTAATAAATAAGTTATAAAAAAATTTATGTGTTTTATTTTATCGTTCAAGATTATCCTGATGTAGAACGAATTTATTACGCATTTAAGAAAACGAAATAATTTATTGCTTCAACTGCACCTTGATATGAGAATAGCAAGGATTTGAAAATCCCAATGACACTATTACAAATTTTTTTATAAAATTAACCCTTCGTTTGGAAAAAGCCAAGTGGCTGAGCTAATTATTTATGAGATTTCTTTTTACATAAATAGGAAAATAATTTAATATTTACTGGTTGTAATTTTACACAATTACGGAAAAAAACAATCTGTCAATGTCACTAATTCGAATTTCAAATCAAGCTGTCACATTAATTTTTAGAGATTTTATACTACAATTATCATTATTTATTAAATAATTATTAATTAAAATATCTACTGATATCGGACAGGTGGTGTTTTTGATGGTTGATTTTTTTATTATTTAACGTGATGGTGGGAAAAGGTGTAGATTCGAAGAGCAGTAGAATATTCCATCAATGCTATTTGAAGTGCTGCAAACTTCAGAATCTGACGCCGCTGAACAACGTCGTGCCGACGAACAATGGGAAAGTTTTGGACTTCTGTGTTGACAGGATCAAATATTCAGAATGGGCGCCAATTCTTAACGCACTCAGTTGCGATTTGAGTCTTCATTCCATTTCAATACGATGCCGGCAACAGGTTAAAACAGGTAAATTAAATAAATACATGACTGAATAACTGACCTTTTTTGATATTTCAAACACATAATATTTTACATCAGAATTTTTAAATCTGGCAATGGTTTTCATGTAGAATATAGTAGCAAAGTGTAACAAAAAGGCTTTTTTTTAAACAGTAGGGGAAAACAACACTGAAATTGTACTTTTACAAAAAAAAATCAATTTTATATATTTTAACTACACTCCTTTCAAATACGCCTGGAAATGGTCGGGAATTTATGAACACTGTAATTTCACTGTATTTTATTACATTAAAAATTATGCTTTACTTTTTTGTAATTTCTATGAAACTGTTATTTGAAATTTTTTAACAATGTTCAGTACTAGAGCACATAGACTGCGAGCGGCTGGCAAAGACAGTCACGAAACGTGCGGTCATTTTGACCAACTTCATGCTGACCAACCTTATGGAGGCGATCAACCAGATGTTGTCAGATACCACGCTCCTTTCTACGCTGCACCTCGAGGGCCTGCCACTCAAAATACCCTATTTAAATCCATTTTGCGAGGTAAAGCAATGTTGTCATACAAATGGATAACGTAAACCAAGAATTGATTGTATACGCTAACACTGGCTTTCAATTCCCTGAGAGTATCCCTGAATGTTGTTTCAAGATGTATCTAAGACTGTTTAGGTAATCGCAAACGACTCGAGGCATTTGAAAACCGCAGTGACGTACCGTTTAAAATATCTTCTCGTATTTCTTACATGTATCATTAATAAGGAAATATTGGTTGCGATAATACATTTTTTACACGAACACTCTGTCTAAATAGCTATAAAGTTACAATACATTTGTTTGATGTCCAGGCCGTGTTATCCAATAATTCCCTCCAACACCTGTACTTGCCGCGGTGCCTGATCGGCGACGCAGGCTGCTTGGCTGTGTGCAAGGCGGTGCGCTGTTTGCCCAACATGCTCACATTGGACCTATCGGGATGTGATATCACACCACAAGGCGCCAGTTACTTGGCCGATTTGTTGAAAGTTAGTTCAACATCAGTTGCAATTAGAAAATGACAAACGTATAAATTCAAAAACTTCATAAGACTGTATACCATGATCTAGTTAATTTTCCATTACTTTTTAATTTGAACAATTCGAATTCCGACTTTCATCTAACCGCTTAAATAGCAGTACTACTAGTTTGGCCGATGTTTATGTAACATACAAGTACTAAGGTATTTGTTTCAGTATCAGAAGATCCACCGGTACAGCGAGAATTGGGTACAGACTCTGCGGTACCGACTACCGCAGCTGGACACGATGGCGGGGCTGCGCCGCCTCACGCTGTGCGGCAACACGCAGCTCACAGACCGGGGCTTCGCCACGCTCGCTGACGTGCTCGCCGATGACTTGTGGATCAAAGGTACTTTGAAGTTATATTTGTTCATATTAAAATTCTTAGAAATTATATGGCTCTTGATACCAGTTTATTCAAAATTGTACTTCTAAACTTTTTTGTAATATTCAATTAAACAAGACGAACAATTGAATACCTTTTTTTGTTTATGGGCTTCGCCAAGGGAAGGAGTAGGAGACCTAGCTGCCCCTATATAATCATTTAATGCAAAATAGATATACAACAACTATAAATAACACCATAACAATGATTGAAGACCAAGCCTAGATTTTCTGCAGATTCTCTAGCGTCCGGTATGCAATATTCTGCGTATACTTGTGTAGCGCTGGACGTCCAGAACTGTGGTCTGAGTGAGCAGAGTGGGCTAGTTGCGCTGCGCATGCTGCAGTCCAACACGACGCTGGTGGTGCTGGACGTGCGCCACAATGAGCAGCTTGGCGCCGACTGCGCCGCCAAACTGCGCGCTGCGCTGCGCAACAACGAGCGGAATGCGGGGGACGGGGGGCAGGTAGCCAACAAACACATTCCCTACAATGCTTAGGTACTTTACTATAGCTCGGATTTTCGCATAAGACTGATCAGGAGATATACGTTTTTCTCTTCCTCTAAGCCCATACAGGCGGGACGCAGAAGAATAAGGACTGCGAACACATAAGACCCACTTTTTTTTTAAATAATATAAGGTGGCAAACGATCAAACGGCCACCTGAATCCACCGAAATGGAAAGCGACCGCTGCCCATAGACATCCGTAATTGCAGATGCGTTGCCTACCCTAAATTGACGGAGGAGGAGACGCACATAAAGAGGACATTTCCCCTTCCTATGCGTCTCCTCCACCGTCAAATCCACTTTTCCTTCCTATCCTTTCCTCTTAAGGAAAGGCTGGAAAGGGAAAGGGACTAAAATTAGACCTCCGGCACCACACTCATCAGAGGAAACACGGAATTGCTTCCACTTGACGCCTGTTATCTGTGTGGTCGTGGTATAGCGTGGTCGGGCGAGCCGGCAATTTCGTGCGAAGATGTTAAAGCGGGTTTTACCACTGTTTAAAAGTTCGTTGACCGTTAGCACATAAACACTAGCCTTCTTACTTCATCAATGGCTTATTTTAACTATTCAAGTAGTCCACAAAATACTCAACTACGGTAGTAGAATATCTGGACTGCGACACATATCTTAGTCTACCCATTCCAACCGTATTTGAATTACTTCTCGCTTTCCTTTGCAGTACTCGTGGTTAGCCAGTAATTCCAGCGATGGAAGATCAATTAAATCAGTAGCAAATAAGTGAGTATTTACTTATATAGACAATTAATTTAAAGCGTTACGAGTACATACAATCTATAATATGTTTGGGAGTTCACAGCAACCGGTCGACTTTGCAGTGAACATGAGTTGCTTAAACGATGTGTTAGTAAAGTTGTCGATATAATGAGTTAATACCTTTGTTACAGGAATGGCATGGTGAAGGACCGTCCGAGGACCGATGTGTCCAACGTACGGAATATTCCTAATAAATATAATAACAAAACAAATACAGTGAAGAAAGAGAAGTAAGTAAAGTTGTTAGCGTTCTCTTCTTAACTCATATTTAATTTATGGAATTCAAAAATTGTAATAACACTAAAACGTGATGTTTATATTAGAGAATACTCGGAAATTCTGGAAGAGCAGTTACAAGAGGAGATCTCTCACCGGCAGCAGCTTGAAGAGCTGAACCTGCAGCTGGTCAGTCAGATGAAACAGCTGAAGCAGCACCAGGTGCGCCTGTGGGCCAACGCAGCTAACTCCTCAGGTAACTTGCACATCATGACAATTTTTCTCTTTTCTAAAGAATAAAGTACTAGACCTTGAAAGAAATAAGTTCCACGCCGTTTTGTATCGTCAGATTCTGATATTGTATGGAATTGCCACCCACTGTTGCGTCTATGCGGGATTCGTTATAGCTAAACCTCAAATAAAAAACAGTATAGCTGTATTTTTTGTATTGCAATCTATCAATAATTTGAAAATAAACTAGAGAAAGTTAACGTCACACGCACACTATTAGTCTTCCTTTCCCATCTGTTAACTGAATACGTCGTTCTCGTTCCTCTTCCGCTTTTTGTACTTACGTTCCGTTTCACATTATCCTCTTAAGCTCCAAACCTTTTGAGGAAGGGTAAAGGGGTTGAGAGGGTGTAATGGCGGGAGAGCTAACGTTGGCTGCACTCAGGGTCTGAGCAGTCGCTGGCGCCGAGCTCGGTGTCGGGCGAGCTGTCCAGCAGCTCAGGCTCGTCGCTGTCGGTGCCCATCGAGCAGAGCACGCTCGCCTACATACAGCAGGCCTTCAAGGATATATACGCCTTCATCAAGAACAACCAGTGCCATGGGTCAGTTTATAGCTAGCAAACACCTTCACCAAACACAATACCCAAATTTTACTATTATACTTGTGTGAAGTCAACAAATGATGATGAGATTAGATATGTTCAAACATAGTTTATTTTAGTTTAGACTTAAGGGCTTTCCCCCCACAGACTGATAGAGGTTTAAATAGGTTAAAAATGACATCACTGTAAGATAAGGGAACAAACTCTGATCATCACATATTTTAAGCGTTGGATTTTTATCAGACAATTTACATATTGGTGGGACAGGCCCTTAGTGTACAAAATCTACTAGATTTGTTCAAATAAACTATAGATGTTAGGTAAAAGTGTATATTTAGATATAAAAGATCAGGTAATTTCGATATGTAATGTGCTATCCTGGTGTCAGGCAATGCGTTCTCGAGACATCTCAGATAGCGGAGGTGGCGGAGGCGGAGGCGGAGGGCGAGCGGCCGCCGCTGCCGCCGCTACCACCCAAGAAGGCGCAGAGCTCGCACGCCAAGCTCACTGAAAGCGCCAGAGCCAAGAAGATGACCAAGTCTGCGCACTTGCTGGGCGACTCGCACTTCCTCAGGGAAGGACTGGATGCGGTAGGCTTCTTGCAATATACGAGAAATTTAACGAAGAATTATTAATTATAAGGTTAATTAATATGTTAGACGTAATACATTTGATCTTTTGTTTTCAGGCCGTTTGTCCGAACATGTTCGAGAGGCAGATGGGAGACACGCGAGAAGTTTATTCAGACGACAAGGACGCGCTAGATGACAATGTGGCGACGCAGAAGAAGGGGAAGAAGGTAAAAATATATTAATTAATAGGTAACCAAGTCTCCAAGATGCAATTGTCTCATTTAGCTTCTGTTCTTAATTTTGTATGTGAATGGATGGACTAATTTTTTTTTAAAAGAGTGTGAGCAACCCCACATTATTCAAATATCTTGGACATACCGAACATCAGAGGAACTATTGATGTGTTGCTGGTCTTAAATATTAATCACTAGCTTTCGCCCGCAATTTCGTTCGAGTGGAAATAAAAAAAAAACAAAAGCGAGTAGCCTATGTGTTCTTCCAAACTAACCTCTACATCTATACCAAGTTTCATCAAAATCGGTTTAGCCGTTTAAGCTACAAACTCTAACAAACATCCATCTATCCATCTAAGCTTTCGCATTTATAATATTAGTAAGATTTACCTTACAAGCAGACTTGCTTTAAGTTGAATAGCTTAAAACTAAATAGTTAAATATGTGAAGGATGTTATTTTTGGACTGGACTATAATTCTTACATTCTGTGTATTTAATATATGACTACGCAGGAGCGCAGCGCAGGCAGCAGTGTGGTGAGTGTGGTGAGTGTGGTGAGCGACTCGTCGGACACGCTGGTGTGCTCGCCGCGCGGCCGCCACGCGCCCAACCCGCGCGACGCTCTCGCCTCCTCCGACAGCGACTGACTCTCGCCACACTAACACTTTTGTACCACACTTTTACCAAGATTAAAATGCCTTTTCATACAAATCTTTGTTTTCATTCCACCCTACCATATACAACATATCACTTAGTCACTGTTTAAAGATAAAAAACTGGAATTTTATACCACATTTATTTTATTTTATATTATCTTTTTTATGTAACATATACTACAATTTAAAACTATTTTCTCTGTTAAGCTTTCTCATTTAGTTCCACATTTTTCTGTTGAAGTTTAGCAATCATTAACTTCTCCTTGGCTTCCATTCTTGCTTGCTTCTCCTTCTTCTTCTGTTCTTTCTCTCGCTTGGCCAACATCTCTTGGAACCTTTCATCTCTCGGGTCCAGAGTGAAGCCAAAGTGTCTTCTAACTTCTTCAACAAGGCGCTCCTTTTTGAGCTGAAATAGATATTTGTTTTAATTTAATCTACCCTGTGATATCTATCTTGCTTAGGTAACCATAGGCAACCAATAAATCTGATCTTTTTTTTTATATTATAAGGTGGCAAATGAACAAGCGGCCACCTGAATCCACCAAAATGGAAAGAAACCGCTGCCCAAACATTCTCAATTGCAAATGTGTTGCTTGTTGATAATTGACAGAGGAGGACACGCACATACAGAGGACATTTCCCCTTCCTATGCATCTCCACCACCGTCAAATCCACTTTTCCTTCCCATCCCTTCCTTTTAAGAAAAGGGGGAAAGGGAAACAGACTAAAATTAGGCCTCTGGCACCAAACTAAATAATTAAAAAATCCTTTAAATTTAAATATGAGAAACCAATGCCTACCTTAGCAGCTTGTACTTCTGCTGTTTTCTTGGCAATCTTAGCATTGAGCTCCTTCTTCCATTGATCTAATTTATGAAATTTGGCAGCAACTTCTTTATCCCTCTCTTCAATTCTAGCTTGCTCTTCTTTCCTTCTAACCGCCGCAGCATCAATCATTTCCCTGATTGTAAAAGGATATGCTACAGCTTCATATTCCTGTTTCTCTTGAATTTCAGCCTTCGTTGGCCAACATAGACCTGATGAAATGGATAGATTTTAATGTTGAGAAGTAACTTGAACGCATGAGATTTTAGACTGTACTTGTTGTTACTAGAACTCGTTGGATAATTGATATTCTATCAAGATACATGTTAACAGATAGTGAAAACCCCAGTAATTCTAGTCTTGGTCTAATTTGCTATAATAAATAAAACACTTACTTGGATTAACACCACTTGTAACACCATATATGCCGTACATTTTACGATTGTATTTTACGGTAAGGTGAGCCGTAGATTTCGGTGTTACGTATGGTCTTCTGCCATTTACAAGATTGTAATGAGCCGGTGAAAGCTTCGACTTGTTCCGTTTCTTCTCAATTTCAGCTTCTCTTGCTTGGACATCATCCGTATCGTCTATTAAAACTTGCTCGTTTTGTTCAATTTCCGGAGACGTTGTGGCATATTTACGAAGCGATGCTAACAGATTGCACCTAATGAAATTCGATCTTATAGGTAAGTTCATTTTATACCAATCTGTGCGAGATTTTTTAGTCACAACAATAATATCAGTATTTCAGTATGTTACAAAGTACTCTGTGAATAATATAGAGGTTATGAATTACAAAAACAAAATACTTTTTGATGGTTCTTGACAGTAGAATGACATTGACAATAGCGGTGAGTATCATAGACAATTTTTTGAATTGATCAGGCTTTTTTATGTCAAGTTGACTTTATAATTCTTTAAGCTCCAAAAAAATTACTTGAAACAGAACATTGTTTTTAAATATCATCCAATTCTTTTGACAATTGACATTTATTTGACAGCTGACAGCGCGAACATAAATAATCCGCAAGTTTATTTTCATAAGTTTAAATTAATGTTAATATACTGTCTATCATCATATTTCGATAATGACCAGACACGCCAGAAATTGCACAGCTGGAGCTGTATATACATATCATGAAAAGAAGAAAGACGCGGCGGCCTCAGGGTATGGTACACAAAGCGAAAGAGTTGGTAAGGATTCTGTAAAGAGCTTCGATTGTTGCAGCTTAACTTTGCAGCCTTGCAGAAACCCTGTAGTTACGAAAGAAGGTTACTTATTTGACAAAGAAGCTATCTTGGAATACATAATTGCCAAGAAAACAGAATACACAAGAAAACTAAAACAGTACGAGAAGCAACTTAAAAAAGATGAAGCCGAGAAAAAAGAGCTAGCAGACGCTGAGAAAGAAGCGAATTTGATTAAATTTATGAGTAGAGAGAAAAACATTTCTAATTCTGGTTCAAGTAGTCAACCATCTACATCAAGTTCAGTCTCTAATCTGGCGAATGGCAAACACAAGGAGTTGCCCAGTTTCTGGGTGCCTTCACAGTTACCTGATGCGAAATTATCAAAAGTAGAGAAACCTGACCCCACTGTATACTGCCCTATTAGTGGAAAACCACTTAAAATGAAAGATTTAATAGAAGTGAATTGGACTCTAGTAAAAGACCCAGATGACAAGAAATCATTAATAGCTAAAGAAAACAGATACATGTGTCCTGTAACACATGATATATTAAGTAATGCTGTGCCTTGTGCTATTATCAGGTTGTTTATATTAATTCATAACCCTATTCCCCTTTACTTACATTTTATATTAAAAATAATTAAACTACCAGCTGTGGTATTTCATTATTTAAAAAAAAAACAAAAGTCAAGCTGTAGAGTTAAAATAACTGCCTTTTGTATCCAACTGTTTTACAAGAGCTTCTTATAGTAGAAGTTCTTTACTATTAGTACAAGTTTTGGAATAATAGTAGTCTATTTCTAATAATGTTAGTAAACTTGCATGTTTATATTTATAGACATATTTACAAATTTTCTATAATAATGTTATATGGAGGAAATACTTCTTTGGCATTATATAAGCTCTCAACTACTGAACTTATTACAAAGTTCTTTCAACTTTAGAAATCTACACTATTACTGAAAAACATAAACTATATATTATTTTTCAAAGGGTAGGGTATAACTTATATGGTAGGATCGCTAGTGTAAAAATTTGTTTGGTCAATTTTTTACAGGACTACAGGACATGTTGTCACAATGGAGTGTGTGGAGAAGATAATAAAAAAAGACTGGTTACACCCGCTTACTGGTGATAAATTGAAAGAAAAAGACATTATACCCATGCAGAGAGGTGGTACGGGCTATGCACTTACTAATCAAAACCTTGAAGGGAAGAATGAAAGACCGGTTCTACAAGCTTAATAGCTTAGTTACTTTGGTATAGCTAAAAGTTCACTTTAGAATGTGAAAATATTTCTGCTTAGTTTTTAAGACTTGGTTGAATTTGATGGAAATTAAAAATTATGATTTGTCTATGGATTTATTTTGAAACATTTCAGTGTTTAATTTACAAACATATTTAATTTTCATAAGTACATTATTATGAAGGTAGAATTGTTTAGATTGGTTGTAATTTCTCATTTTTATTAATCAACTATTAATTGTAAATAAAGCATATTTAAAATAATTTAACATCTCTTATTTCCTTTCCTTGTAATTGTTACCTTCCTCCATTATGCGTACAGTAACATTTGACAGTTCTATTTGATTCAGTTCATGTTTTAGAAACTTATCAGGGAAGAATTAACTATGTTTTATTTAATTATCATTGTTCATGTTCACTTATCAAATACATATACATGCATGAAATAAAAATATTTTTAATTGTAATACAAATACTTTACTTAACTTTAATTTAATACAAGTCCAGTTGAAAATCAACTGCATTGTTTCTAATTTCAGTCTCTGGATATGATAGACATTCGCTGTCTAAAGACTCCAAAAAATTTAATACTGATTGGTTTTGATTCTCATGATTTTCCCAATCATTTTCATTTGCAACATTTTTATTTACATTGTCATTGATCAAATGTAATAGCGCCGGTTCAATTAATGTATTTGATTTGATTTCATTTTCAGTTTGTTCCGTTACACTCATAGGCCAGTCTTTGTTAACATAATCTATATTATTGTCGCTTACTTTTGCCTGTAAATCTATACAATCACTAAATATTGTACTTATATTTGTATTTAATGATTCACTTGAATGTACTTCGTTCAGTTTAGTTTCTATTCCGCGGGGTTTTATTACTTGCACTTCATATTTTGGTATTTTCTCTGGATCAATTTGGAATTTGCAAAACACAGTCGATGATTGTTTGATGGGAGATGATCGTATGTCGAAATGTGCGCTGTGAAATTGAACATGATTGGGTTTTTTTAACGGCTCATTTAAATTTTTAAGATTCTTATTAACTATTGGTTCATTAATTAATTCATTTGGTATTTGAGGTACATTTGTTGCTTGTAAATCTTCGTTTTCTGTAAATGTTATAAGATCATCCATTTTTAATTCAATATCAGTGTCATATTCTGATTCTATTTTTATTTTCTTTGCATTTGTTGTTTGTGATTTTTGCTTCCAGTTTCTTTTAGAGACTGTAGGCCATTTCACGACTGAATTAATTCGTGCACAATCATCGATTTTGTTCTCATTATTAGGCTCTTCATTTTGTTTGGACCAAATCTGTGAGGTTTTGCCCAAATCCGAATTAAACTGATTGGTTTTTGCTGGATTATGTCTACAATGTCCCTCTTTGTCCTTTACACAACTCAATGCGTCTATATTGAGATTGTACTTCCCAGGGTTCATGCCAAATAATCTAGAAGTAATTAAAAATATTAAATAATACGTCAAATCTGAACCAATACCATACAAAATAATTTAGCTATCAACAATAATATTTTTGAATATTTAAAACTCAAAAGTACATACTTAAAAGTCTATTCATTATTCAAATTTCCTAGTTTTTAATATTTACCTGCCAATATCATCATTAATATTGCACAATTTGCCTTCATTACCGTCCACTTTCTTCAATAAGCATGGCAGAAGAGATTTGAACTTTACTATTAACTGCTCCAGCTGTTGTATGAAGATATTAGCTCGGTCTTCTTCTGAACCACTCTTGATGATGGCCAGCAGACAGTGGAACAGGTTAGAGTGGACTTTAGCTGGTATATGAGTGGGATGATTCTCATAATGTCTCTGCAGACGGTACAAACTACTGAATTCCTGAAAATTCAACTTTACTAAAATTTTTCTATGATATTTACAATATTTAACAGTAACAGCCCACAGTATCGTTGAACACACAGAAGACAGGCGGGAAGTGGAAGTAATTCCGCATTTCACTTTCCTATCCTATTCTTTTCTTATAAAGATATGATGACAAGAGGAATTGGATTAGCCTGAAGATGAGATGCATAGGGAGAGGAATATCCTCTTTTTGGGCGTTGCCTTAATCCAAAACGCATCACGAAATGCGAATGTCTATGAGCAATAGTCGCTTCGCCACTTCCGCGAATTCAGATGGCCACTTCCTGGTTTGCAAAATTGTAAAAAAATTACGTTAAGATGTGTGTTTATTATATTTCCATAAGTGTTGGATATGATTCAGTTAAGTGAAACACTTAAACAATTCCTTTAGTGCAGTTTTTTACTAAGTATAGTAAAAAGTAAGTGAACTTACAGAGGAGCATTGGAAGCAAGACACAATAGTTCCATTCTTCTTCTTCTGCTTCTGTGGTGTCTCATCTTCTTCGGGTGAATGGTGCTTTGGCAATTTGACTTTTCTACCGCTTCTTGTGACTTTTGTCTATAAAGTAGAAGAATCAAATTTAATAACCATTTACTTTAAATCTTACTATTATAAATGCGAACGTTTAGATGGATTGATGTAAGAACACATAGATTAGTAATTTAGTAACTTTTAATTTCGCGCAGAAGTCGCGGGCGATAGCTTGTATGGTAAATTGTAAGTTTAGAGATTTTTACCTCTAAAATGACAGGTTGTATATCAGATGGTCCGTCTTGGATTTCCTGAGTAACAATGGGTTTCAATTCTTTCTTTTCTACCTTCTTTTTCAATGCATCTTCAATTTCCTTTTTTGTATCCGTTTTGTTCTGTGTATATATTAAGTTTTTCTTACCGACTAGTGTCAAATCTTTTGGTGATAACACTCTGGAAGAAAAACAAATTAATTTTATACTACAGTCATTAAGTTTTCTTATAAACATTAGAAATTAAAAGTAAGCAAAACAAATTACTAATCAAATTCATTTTTTGAGTAAGATTGGATTAAAAATGAAATTAGATGTACCATTCCACTCTTTAATATTTACAACTATAATCAATTATGATTATTATCTTCTGTAATTATTAAAACTACCCTCAATTATAATTAAACTAAAGGCATAAAAATACAAGAGACAAAATCAATAACTCAGATATTCAAACCAAGTGTTGATGAACAGTTAGGCTAATTTGCTGTATTTATCTGGAGGTTAAAACACTGAATTTTTTTAATACATTTCATAAACATACTTGTAAATATATCTTGTATTAGTTACTGGATCATAAGCGGGTTCCTTTGGTGTGTTCTCGGGCTTGTTAAATATCTTCAAAGCATGATTTACTATTTTCTTCTGTTCATCACTTAATTCATTGAGACTGTAAAATATAGAGAAAACACTGTATTAAAAAATAAAAACTAGAGTACTAGATGGTGAATTATTGTTGATAATGAAACTATATTTGTAATATATGACTTAAATAACTTTTTTCCACTGTTAAATGACTAGGAAATCTTAAAAGTTATAGATACACTTTTATATATTATTGGATATTGCTAGATATAGAATCTAACCGTAACTACTAAGAAGTTGTGTTCAACTAGTTATATGATGATTATTGTAATAAATGTATATTATTTGTAAATACCTATGGTATGAATCTCCAAGTTTTATTAACTGCACAGAAGTATGTTTGTTTATGTTTTGAGCACTGAAAAATAAAATTTATGTTAAAACAATATTAAATACAACCCATGGTAAAAGAAAACCTGACATGATAGATTGTCAGTGCCTTCTTTATTACATTACCCTTTATAAATCATCATCATCCACTTGCCCTTATCCCTTATGGAGGGTCGGCACAGTATGTGCTGCTCTTCCATACATCTCTATCGGTCGTCATATCTGAATCCACTCCTTTCTTAACCATATCTTCCTTCACACAATCCATCCATACTTTCTTCGGTCTTCCTCTTCCTTTGTAGCCATCCACATTCAATCTCAACACTTTCTGGTTTATGTCCCCATCATTTCGTCGCATAATATGTCCATACCACGCTAACCTTTTGCTTCTCAATTTCTCCACCACTGGCGCTACTTTCAAACTTCCTCTAATGTACACATTCTTAACTTTATCCAATCTTGTCCCCTTACCCTTTATAAATATGTGAAGAAATTATGGTCAGGAATGTAAAATTTAACTTTAACTTACTTTTCTTTTGGTTTAATCTTTGGCAACTTCTTTGTTTGTAGCGATGTTGTTGTACTGTTTGGGATGTTTTTTAATTTCACGATCTTCCTATTCGGATCAAATTTAGGAACGGTATTAATAATACTTGTTGCGTTTTGAGTAACAATAGTGGGTTTAAGCACGACGTTATTCACTGGTCTAACATATTGTTTAGTTTTATCATTCTTAGGTACGAGAAAACTAGCCAGTTTTAAATTGTTACCGAATATGGTGCTATCGACTTTCTTCAGTATTCTTGGCTTATGCTCCACATTTTCATCGAGGTTAGTTGCTATTTTGCCGCTATTTTCATAAAAACTTTTCAAGTTATTACTGGCAGGATTTTGTACGATTTCATTGTTTTGCGGTACGATAAACGATTTAACCTGTAATTGATAAAAGTTCGAATCGAGTTAATATTATAAATAAATAAAACAAATAAGATATACACACTTCAAGTACCTGATTAAAGTTGGGATTCTGTATCAGGTAAACAGGCATATATTGACATGAGTTGATAACAATATTCTCTGGCGATGAGTTCATGGTTCTGTATTTGCCAAAATTATTGTTATTTACTATTTACTTCATAGTAATAAGTAAGAATAATTAAAAGGAAAACAGAAGTGCTCTTTTGACGTTGCGTTTTTGGTTCGGTAATTGTAATTTATTTATCCCCCACGCAGTATAGATGTCGAACGTTACTGAACGTATCTTTCCGGTTATTTAAAAAAATATCTAATGATAACTTTTCATGATAACTAGTAAAGTATTGTTAAAACAGACAGTTTAATTTTGTACGGTTTTATGGAATTAATTTGATCTTTTAATAAGTAATTTTAAACCGAGATCAAAGTCACATGCACATGGCAATCTTTTAATTTGAATTTGACGATCATTGACAAACTAACCTATTTTCTTTCTCTATAGCCAAGCCTTGTAAAGTTAAGGTGAATATTGAGAATAATCGTTTAAAAAATATTATAAATAATTAAAACAGTATGTTTAGAGTTGTTTTATGATTTGCTTCAAATCTTTTTTTTTTAATATTAATTCGAGACAATATTCTAGTTTTTTAAAGTTAAATATCGTGAGGCCACGTGCATTGTGTGTACGAGTAACATAAAACTTTTATTGCAGGCGTCAAGATGACGAATTCCAAGGGTTATCGTCGCGGCACAAGGGACTTGTTCGCCCGCAAGTTCCGAACACATGGAACCATCCCTCTTTCGACTTATATGAAAGTTTACAAAGTCGGTGACATCGTTGACATAAGGGTATGTAAGCTTACCAAATAAATTTGTAGGTTACCGTAAATTTACTTCGTCAAAAAACTGAAGACTGTGTTAAATTCACTTAGAAATACAAAAAGAAGTGTGTAATGATTGTTATTTTCTGTTTACATCGTAAAGATTGCTTCTGCTGTCAATACGAAGTGAAGTCTAAAGAGATTAATGTTTTATTTGTAGTTCCGGCTTTGATATCTAGTAACTTGTATTAAATAAGTTATTGAGAAATTCACTTTTACTTTATTTTCAGGGCAATGGCGCAGTTCAAAAGGGTATGCCACACAAAGTCTACCATGGCAAGACCGGTCGTGTTTATAATGTAACAGCACACGCTCTCGGTGTTATTGTCAACAAGCGAGTCCGTGGCCGCATCCTACCCAAGAGGATCAACATCCGCGTTGAGCACGTAAAGCACTCGAAGTGCAGAGAAGACTTCCTTAAGCGTGTGAAGGAAAACGAGAGGCTCCTGAAGGAAGCCAAGTCTGCCGGCAAAATTGTTAAGCTGAAGAGACAGCCTGAGCCACCAAAAGCAGCACACATTGTCAACGGTGCGGAGAAACCAATCTTACTGGCTCCTATTCCATACGAGTTTGTGGCTTAAGTTGGAATAAACTATTTTTAAGTATTATTGTCCTTTTATTTTCAAATTCCATTAATATATTGGGGTAGAGGTTTTTTAATATTTTGGACGCTTGGAGTATTTTTAATTGTTCGGGGGACATTAAGATCTGTAGATTACTGTGTATTATGCAGTTGCCAAAAAGATGAATGACATTTATTAAATAAATACAAAGTTACATTTAAAATAAATAGATGAAAAGATGTTTAAAGAATGAGTACAAAGTAATTGATGATAAAAAAAATGATTTTAACCCTTTGTATGTAGTTATATGTAGTATACCCCATGTAGTTGTGGTAAAATAAAACGAAACATTAAAGAAAATCACAATTTTTAATTTTCGAACGATTAAATATTTACAAAATGGTTTGTAATCTAAAAATTAAATCAAAGATTGGAATATTAGAATAATCTCAGTAACTTGTGCCGTATCAACGATAACAAACAAGGCTCAGTCCAACTCTCCGTCGACCACTAACTTACATATACTATGTATAAATTACTATAACTAGTGAAACTTAACAACTAGCGTCTCTGGACTGATAAAAGAGTATATATCCGGTTTCGGACGATTTCTGTAAGTCTGAAGTTAGGCCGTAGAAGTCTTCTATAGCGGATGCATCGATTTTCTGTAACAAGCAGAACAAGCAAAAATTAAAAATTTTATCAAAAGTAGTCAATCTATATGACTTATTGAATAAATGTAATGTAATCCAACCACTGAACATTTTTATTTTTATCAGACTTGACTCATAATACCAAAAGAAAGTCTAATTTTATAAATATCTAGTTAGACATTCATTGCCATCACTGTTCTGGTAAGTTCACTTTAATCCTTTAAGCCACAGAAAAAAAAAATTAAAACCTTGGCTTTGTGCAGTGCTTCACGGTTTAATAAGAAATGATAATAGCATGAAATACATTTGACAGTAATACTATTATAGTATAAAATACATACAAAGATAAGAGAAAGCAGATGCCCGACCCCCTGATGATTCAAATAATATCAAAACCACTATCTAAATATCATTGGCTGGCGTCGCCTATGAATAAAGTAAAGTAAGTTGTGGTTTTTATGTGTAAATGTATTAAAAGAGAAATAAATAAAAAAATTCAAATCCGCCATTTTAATTCTAACCACAGACAATTGTATTATTTTTAATGATGCTTACCTCCTGAATAATGCAAGTTTATATGTTGGCATATTACAAAGTATACTAACATCGACCATGTCGTCGTCGAAGAGCAGCCAGAAGCCGTGGCTCTTGACGATGCTGATGTAGTGTCCGCGGTTGGGGCCGGAGCCGCAGTGCACCACCACCGCCACCAGGTCGTACAGCCGGTCGGGGTTCACCGCGTCGTCCGACTGCGACAACACCAACATATAAACACTAGCTTTGGACAATCACTATGTAACCTAGGAATTATATGTATAGAATAGACGTAAAGAAAATTAAGCAATAGCACTAATGGCCCGTTTTCCAACTACATTTAAAACTTTGTTGATGTTTTTTCTTCAAAAACTTCATGAAATGCTTTTCCAAACCTAACTACGAATCTTGAGTTTTACTGTGTTCAAACTTTGGTCAACCTATCACAAATTAATCATTGGGTAATAAAATAAATGGAAACTTCAGAAACCCAGCATAAAAGTAGCAAAAGCTCTCTTATTACTTTTATTTGCAATGAAATGTCAAAACATTCAATCACTCATACGTAAGGTGGGTGGATGTTTGTTATTACCTATCTGAATAATGGCTGAAAAGATCTGTGTAATTTGTCACAGATGTGAAACACATGGAGAAGACTGCTTCCTAATTTTTTTAATTTCGCATATACGAAGGTAAAATGTTACTAATATTATAAATGCGAAAGTTTAGATGGATGGATGTTCGTTAGAATTTGTAGCCTAAACGGCTGAATAAATCTCGATGAAGTTCGACATTAATGTAGAGGATAGTCTGGAAGAACAGATAGGCTACTTACTTTTACTTTGAAAGCTAGTTAAAAATAAAATTGAACATTAACAATAAATGCGATACTCACAGTATTAAATAGCCTCAATTCCAACGGGAAGACAACTCTATGGGACACTTTGATGTGCCTGTTGTACTGTTCCATGTACTTGAAGCGCTTGAGGTGCAGCGCCAGGATGAGCGGCAGCTTCTTCACCCTCATCCGCTTCTGCGCCTCCTGGTAGCTGCTGCAGTTGTCGCACTTGAACTTGTTGTCATTGCACAGAGTCTCCGTGTCACTGAAGCACTTCAGACAATGAGTGATGCTCGTGTTCTGACCGACGTCCACCTGGAACACCCTGTTATTACCATACTAGTTCCTATGTGTTCCTCCACTCCATTAACTTTTAGTCATATGTTAAGTTTTATACTATCCTTCCCCCTATAGCTAAAAGTATGTAATATTGTACAAAGTAATTTGGAAATTCACAAAATTTTAATTCATTAATTTATGTTACAAGTGCGAAAATAAATACACATGATTTTCGATTTCACCTCTTTCTCTATGTTGTGATGTTTCGTGATTTTTTCTAAATCAAAACTCCTTGTCATAATTCAAATAACAAACGACCACTTAGTAACACTATTTTCTTTACACCAAATATAGTATGCAGCAAAGATTTTAAAGGTAATAAAATTCACTATAACATCAGAGAATGTATGATACTTTCATTTCTTATCTATTGAAAATTTCTAACATCACATTTCATAGTAAAATAATGATTTTTTAACTGAAAAAACTTCAGACCTTTACTTATCCTTGCAATCTATTACAAAAAAATTGACATGTTTCATAACAGAATGGTATACTTCACCTGTAAATCAAAGAAATGCTCGTCTTTACTGCTGACAGTCTCGCAATTGAGACACCTGGTCTCGCTGGTGAGGGTGCCCTGGAATATCTCGTGCACCCAGGTGGGCTCCGCGCTCTGCGGCACCGCGCCGTTGCACGTCACCTCGCCCCCTCCCTTCTGCACTTTTAATGTACTCTGGTTGCGTTCCGCTACAAGCAATCAACACAAACCTCTTGTTTACAGTTAATTTAACTATAACAAATTCATATAAAACTTGATTTTGTTTATATTCCATAAACCATTTGCAATGTAATGCTTAAATGAGAATAAATGACTTTGCAATTGGTTAACAATTACAACCAATTTACAATGGTTACCATAGCTACTTGCTGCTTTCCTGCAAATTGCAGATTTTGTGCCTTCTATCATGACACTTTTTTCTAAAATATTCTCTTCTTAAATTAAATAACTTAATAATATATAGAGTATAGCCTGTCGTAAGTATAAGGTATTTTATTAAAAATCTAATTATTAAAAAAGATGATGAGATTGAGAGACTTACCTAAAATAATTTCATTAATGTGATTTATTAAAAAATTTAGAAATTCATGCGCATCCTGTTGCATATAATTATCAAATTCCTCTGTAACAAAAAAAGAAGTTTTTACATAAAACATGTTTGTAAGGTACAGGATGCTTACCACAATTAGCCGGTGAAACAATATGTAGTAAGCAAATTCCTTACAATACGTTTACTTTATATTTATAGATTATGGTAACCTTTGCACAATCTGATGGATACTAAGTTGCCATATTCTTAAATACTTACCTTTTTCTTTCCTTAACCTAGCTATAAACTTCTTGGGCGCTATAGAACCCACTTTTTTCTTCTGTGTAGCAATGCTATAAAATAAATCTGCTAGGCATGTTAGTAATGTTTCTTTCGTTCTTTTATTTTTTGCCTTGTATTCAAGTACTTTCTCTCTAAAAGGCCGACAGAAGTATAATGCTTGCAACACTGAATTGCTATAGCAAGTGTTGCCAAACTGAAAAATAAAAACAGATAAACATTATGTATTATTACACTATTTAGACATATATAATTGCTTTTATTTGCACTTTTTCTTAAGTTGAATTACAATTTACAGTTAATATGTCAATATAGATAAAAAGGCTTGAAATTAAATAAAAGTAAAAGACATCTACAAGTTGTTACATAAAAGGTAATCTCATTTAAATTAACTAGGAAGTTACTGTCAATAAATACAACTTGTTCAATTGACAATCAAAGCACTTATAAGTACTCAAATAACAAGATTAACATCTTACATAACATTTCATTTTATATCACAATATAAATTACCATGAGAAAGACTTAAGAGGCTTGGAATTTTAATTCTATATTACATTAAAATTAAAGATAATTACATTTACTTTGTAAATCCGGTTCATTAAGTATTTTAAAAATGTGTAATACTATGAGTTTATGTAGTTATCTTGCTCCTAGAATTTTGTGCAGTTTTATCATATGATATACCATTGATTGACTTATCTTAACATCATATAGATAAGAAAATGCAAATTTAAAAAAACTTGCGTACAAGATTTATTATTTTAAAATGTGTAAACTTTAGTTATAAAGATACAACAGGCTTTAATTACACATGTAATGTTGAATATTACTACCTAACACTATTGCTAATGTCAGACATCTACAAATAAATTACATTATTAAATATAATACAAATACTTAAATAGAAGATAAATTCTTGTTTCTTTTTATATGATTAATTTAACATTCGCATCATGCATATATTGTTAATTTGATTATTACTATTAATTATTCTTATTAAAGTTAATATCTATTCTAATCAGATTATATTTTATGACTATTCACACCTTATGAAGTCATAGATCAGTATAATGTATGAAACATCATTATATAAACTATAAATTGGATCTTTGTAACTAATAGTACTTGCTTAGTTTAAACTTGGGAAAATATTTCATAAATTACTTACATTAACTAAACCAAAATAATGTTCGTTAGGTGGAAACTGCTCTGACCCGATATCTCTTTCTAACTGTGATATATTTGCGCCCTGAAAAAGAATTATTTGTACATAACGCCGACGCTTGTCTAACCGTAAATATAAACAAATAATAAAATTTTAACTTTAGCACATTTTCATCTAATACTGCGATTTATATAAAAATATTTAAAAATAGTAAACATGCTTTTTTATCAATAATTTAGACGTGTATACTCTTACCATTCTCTGTTGGAAATTAAGGCCGAGATCCTGACATATTGACATTTGCAATCTGTTTTTAGCGACTTCTTGTATGGAACACACAATGCAGCGAGCCAAAAATATTACTTATGTTATCACTGTTGTGTCTGAAAACATAATTATTATTTCTGTTGAAATTAAATTAACCTGAGAAACGAAAACGAAAAGTCAATCATGTTCTTGACAATCAATCAATTTTATGACAGTTTGTTTCCAGTTCTCGTGAAGGAAGAGCACAGATTATATCAGTAGATTCGCTATACCAGTTAACAGAAAAAATAGTTTAAAATAACAAGTAATCATTTAAACAACATTCGCAAATCAAAAAGTACATGAATTTTTAATTCTCGCTTCCGTATGTGAATCCTCTATGTAAGAATAGAACAATTTCACCGATGTTTAGGTGATTATCGTTCACATCATATTATTATAACAAGTAGATTTGTTAACGAATGTCTAAAACTATAATAAGACACTAAACATATTGCAGAATAAAATAATCAAAATTAATTAAAGACTTTATTTTTACTAGTTTATCATGTGGCAAAAACCTATGGAAATTAACTTCATGTAATGGCAACAGAAAAATAAACTTCCGGTATCCCAGTTAGTGGAATCGTAATCGAGATAAAGTCGATAGTTCGAGATTCGATCGAGATCCCTGTTTAGGAGTAGGGAACAGTCTATTCAATTTTCAATCTGTGCTCGAGACAGGAAGTTTACGTCAGGGTGCACAATCTCAGTACATTTAACTTGGAAATCCGAAGATAAAATACTGCAATATAACGGAGCACCTTAAATTTACTTTGATAATAGGAAACAGACTAATTTTGTTTTTAGTAGTATTATATTTGTTATATATGCGAACGTGCAGTAATAGATGGCTGTTTTACCAATAAAAAATTACTAGTTCAATTAATATACGATAGATGCCGCTATTTAGTAGCTCTTCTTGTAGTGTTTTTTTTAGTGTATTTGTTGAATGAAACCTTTTTTCAACTCTGATTTACTTCTTTTTAATTGTCACTTGTAATTCGATGTCAGTTCAATAAGTAAAATGTCTATTACATTTATTTATCGTTAAAGTACTCTGTATTATCGTTTAATTGAAAATACTCAACAGTATTTAGGTAGGTGCAGCCCTGGTTGTAAAGAAAGAGGAGGTATGTCTATTTCTATGTCTACTTACTTCAGAATATTACAGACTTTTATATAACACTGTCTCTATCCAGCAGTAAGACGTCTCCTCTCGTATAATGAGAATTTATAGCTATAGTCCACATCTATGGCCTAGTGCCTCTGTACATTGCCGGACTACTTAAGTATTTATTTGTAGTGTTTTGTCTTTAACATGTATTTGGTTCTTTCTCAACCATATTTATAGCAGTAAAGCAAAAGTAGTAAATTGTTACACTAATCTCTCTTAGACTTTTTTTGTACATTAAAGCATGCTTTTAATGAGTGCAATAATACTAAATAAGATGTAACCAGTAAGAAGGTGGCAAAATTTTATTTGGGCCATTAGTCTCAGATTTTAAATGTTATTGCCATATGGTATTACGGTTTTAGTCACTAGCCTTATTATTTTTTGTTAAAATAACAGATTATTATTTTAAGGTATGCATCAAGTACTACAACTTGTACAACTGATGTCACTGATGTTTATGTATGATTTCTCATCTCAATACGTACCGCGTAACACCATAGGATATATGAAATATGAGATTGTATAAAATGTGATTGTTGATACTTATAATATACTTGTTAACTATGTGAAGACAGTGTTTCAATAGCCCTACACCTCCAGAGCTCGGGACGGCAGAAAGTAACCGTCCAACAGTATCCTTTGTTTTTACTTCCTAATTGGTATAATGCACTATTTGGGTGGATATATAAATCTTTTCATTTACAACAGGTATAATATAGGTGTATAAATATTTAAATATCTATATTTCATAACATAGATATTTAGATATTTATATAACCTATATTATTATTTTAAATAACGCTCGTTTGCCCCATTTCATAAAAAAAAAAACAAAACAAGAAAGAAAGAAAGTTGTAAACTATGAAATACAGATGGCGCTTTTCTTCGTGTTACCCAATTTTAGGCCGAAGATTGGTCTCTATTTCAGTATGTTACAAAGTACTCTGTGGTTTACGTGTTGAAAATTGACGTGGCGGTCAATGTTTTATAGCCGGTGATTGAACTAATTTCTTTATTCCAGAACGAAATTAACTAGTAGGAAACGACCGGTACGTTAAGGCGTAATTTGTTATTTTTTAATTAGGATATTAAGCTAAATATATGTATTAGTAACTTGATTTTCCAGGCAAAATGAAGATAACATTATTTGTGGTTTTGGCTATATCAGCGGTATTTGCTGGTGTTCCTAGTCCCGAGGAAACTAAACGACTCATGGATCATCTTTCGGACCAAGAACATTTTAGGAATGAGCACCACAATAAACAGTTTGATCATGACGCGTTCCTCGGTGAAGATCAGGCGAAAACTTTCGATCAACTTCCGCCTGAAGAAAGCAAGCGGAGACTTGGGTAAGGTTTAATTTGATATCTGCTCCTTAGATACATCGTTCTATTTAAAAATTAATCGGTTATCTAACAATCTAAGTAGTAATTTGTTTGACCTAAATTAAATTGATAGCAGTACATTTACTTAAACTTAATACTGCATGTATATAAGTCAACCAACTTGCAGTGCGCCGGCATAGTTGCCTTGCCTCATCTACCCTATATCTATAACTTTGGTAAACTATGAGCCCATGGTTGAAACATGTGCATTGTAAGGACACACAGCAAGACCATTTTAAATAGAATTTAATTTTACCAGCAGCATTTACAATTAACATAGCCTTTCTCATTTTCCTATAAAAAAAAGGTGGGATTGGCAAATCTTATATGAATCTTATGGGGCTCAGTTAACTTATTAAGTGCATAATCTTGATAAGAAACACATGTACACATAATATGTAGGTTACACAAACAAGTAAACTGTGCTAATATAGACATTGCACATTCTTAACATGAAATTCCACTCTTGTAACACATGTTTTAATAGAATAATTATGAAATTAATTGTTATAATGGAATATTTCTCACATAATCCTGGTCTTTTGTAGTTTATACTAATATAGAAGATATTTCTATTTTTATATGCGACAAAAAACTAAAAAACTACTGGGGCAATTGCAAAGTTTCTTACTCCAAAGCTACATTATCACTAAGTAACAGGCTATATTTATTACTAGATTTTTGATTGCTGCAAATTGTGAGCAAGTAAAAAGCTATTAAAAAAAGTTTATTATTCAAGTATCATGAATCAAACTTATTAAACAGAGTACCTGTTTCTCGCGACTTCACCCACATGTAACTAAAAAAATATAGCCAATGTTACTGACATGTAAAGTACCTATCTAATGGAGAAATAACTTTTAACACCGGCCAAGTACTTTTTGAGTTATTTCAATGCATACAAAAATAAAAATCTTTCCGCTTTATAATATCAGTACAGATTATGTGGTACATAATTTCTCTTATGTTATTCACAATGCTGTAAGGTCAGCGACCTACTTATCACATTTTTAAATGAGCATGTTTTGTTCATACATTCTAGAATAATCGTTGACAAGATAGATACGGACAATGATGGATTTGTGACGCTCGTGGAACTGAAGGATTGGATTCGATACACACAGAAGCGGTACATCGAAGAAGATGTGGACAGACACTGGAAACAACATAACCCTGAAGATAATGATGTGCTGCCTTGGGAGGTGCGTACCTCTTTATTCTTGATTTTTTTATTTCTTTGTAATTTATCATGAGTGCCATTCTTGTAATTTATCATAATCGGAGAAGTTAAGCGTTTTAGTACAATTTATTAACAACTAGCTGTTCCCATGCGTTTCGTCTGCATAAAATTACAAAAATATCATTTTATTGTTTACATTTGTCAAATTATCAATTGCAAATTTCAAAATGATATGACATGATGTCAAACCATGGCTACCTTGATTCCTTGAAGTTGGCAACAACTCATGGTCTCTTTCACACTAGGGCTTTTATCCAAAATATTTACCCCTAAGTTTAATGACGCGAAAATATATAGTCTAAAGCGTAACAGAAGTGTAGGGCTTTTTATTACAAGAAAAGTTATTCAAAAATATGCTGTGACTACTGACATCTTAGGCAACAAAGAAGTGTGTTTTTATGCTTTATTATAATAGTATAGATTGGAAATTTGATCAGTTATGGTTTTTGTAGTTTATTCTTAAAGAACCTTAAGTATTTATAACTGTTTTTATGGTTTTGTAATCATTAAATCTGTTGTAATACTTGAAATAATACATATTTATATAATTACAGACGTACAGAAAGAATGTGTACAGTTTTATGGATGAAATGGACCAAAGAGAGCTGAAGACGCCCAACAGTGAAGGATTTACTTACGCCAACCTGCTGAAGAGGGATCGCAGGAGGTGGCATTATGCTGGTAAATTATTTTTCTTAGTATAATATTACACTTGGCCAGTAGCGCTCAACTGGACTAGATTGTATGGACTCACTGGCATTAGTGGCAGGCACAACTGTCCAACTGTATTCAGTGTTAACAGGGCATAAAAGCAAAATTACACATGCCAGTAATCAGTATACTGAGCTGGCATGAGAGCTAGTAGAAAAGTTTTATGGTTACTTTTTAATTTGAAGCTGTTCCTATTTACAAATGACAACAAAGGCCTTTGATATTGGGTAGCAAATACCGTTACCATGACAACCTAGCTTCCTTGGTGCTCGTAGTTAATAGTCCCTTTCCCATTTGAATTTATTTTTTTAATTTATTTACTCCCTAAGTTTAACAGTGTGAAGATGAAAAAAGAAAAAGTGCGTAAAATAAGAAGAAATGAGTGTCGTGTAGGGTTTTTTTTATTAAAAAATGATTATTCAAAAATATAGTGTTATTGTTGACAGTATTCACCAGGAAGTAGTGCGTTTATTATATTAGTATATAGATTGTAACATTCCCTAGCACAATTTTCGATGTTATTTCTAGTTTGTTATACTAATCCAAGTATATTCCAGATGGTGACCAGGATGATGCGCTAAACAGGACGGAGTTCGCGTTATTCCTGCATCCCGAAGACCATACTGGAATGCGCGATGTCGTTGTGCTGGAGACTATGGAGGATATTGACAAGGATAATGTAAGTTTTTATCTTACTAATGTTATAAATCAAGTTTGGATGGATTTTTGTTAGAGTTAGGTGGCTACAGCTTAAATTGGTGATATGTCGATGAAATTTGGCTTGGATATAAAAAAGTATGGAAGAACATATAGGATATTTTTTTAAATTTATGCGGACGGAGTCGCGGACGAGAGCTACTTTTTTATAAATTAGATTTTTTTTTTGTTAAACTCTAAAATAAGCTAACGTTTTGTGTAAAAATGGTTTTTGTGAGTTATGAGTTTATCATAGTTTGTATAAAGGTCTAGAAATTATCTTATTTTTTTTGTTGTGTCCTTTTCAGGACGGCAAGGTGTCATTGGAGGAGTACATCGGAGACATGTACAAGCCGGAGGATGGTGATGAAGAAGAGGAACCTGATTGGGTGAAGCAGGAACGTGAACAGTTCACCGGTTACAGGTATGATAAAATAAATTATTTCAATAAATATAATTTATTGCTTGCTACCTTAGGATATTGATTGATTTTAGAACATATAGAGGCTACTAATATATTTTGTAAAATTGTGAACGTAAAAATAGAAAACTTTCCCCTCTATAATATCAGTATAGAGTTATATAGCTATCTCTTTCCGTCCGCGTGGAATTAAAAAAAAACAAAATTTATTAGCCTATGTATCCCGACTTTTCACTACATCTATGCCAATCATGGAGATTGGTTCAGCAGTTTAGACTGCAAATTCTAACAAACGTCCATTTAGTATCTAGTGACTAGTATTTAGTAGCTAAAAAATTTTGGTATCGGGAGGGGGGGGGGAAATCTCCAAAAAAAAACCCATTCTTCGGGGGGAAAGACAGGGTTCTGTGAGTTTTGTACCCACTAAAATCCCCCGGTGGCCTCTAATGCAATAGAAGTGGGCTCCGAAATCTCTGTGGAACTCACCGGAACAGTATATAGTATCTAGTATGCACAGTAGAATCTCGATAAGTTAAAGACCAAGAGAAACACAATTTTTTTTAAGTTATAGAGGTTTTAATTTATCAAGGGTCTATGTTGTAGAGGTTTTAGGCTCTGATGGGAAGGGAACATATTATTTTTTGAAGTTAAAGAGGTTTTTAAGTTATCGAGGTCCTGTAATATTAGTAGATATATAAGGCAATGCGCACAGGGACACTAACAAGGACGGGTTCATGGACGAGGCGGAGGTGAAGGACTGGATCGCACCTCCGGAGTTCGAGCACGCGGAGGCGGAGGCGCGCCACCTCGTGTTCGAGGCGGACGCGGACGCGGACGAGAAGCTGACGCGCGCGGAGGTGCTCGACAAGTACGACCTCTTCGTCGGCAGCCAGGCCACGGACTTCGGCGAGGCCTTGGCCAGGCATGACGAATTTTAATACTGCAACTGATCTTGCCTTAATGAGGCATTTGCCTTTTCTATGTTAACTCACTGATGTGTAAGTTTAACCCTTAAATGCATAATTATGCATTTATATGTCAGTCTTCTTTACACAATAGACTTTTTTCATTATTTTTACTTAATCTATATTTAATTTACTACCTGTTTCAATGTATGGTATTTAAAAAAAAAAAAAACATGCCTTTAAGGATTAAACTATCGTGGTTTTCACAAATGTAATGTTTGTTGAGTTGAGTTTTAGCTCCCGATTTTAACACAGTTTCAAGAAATCGATATATTACTAACATTAAACTCAATAATGCCTCAATGTAGTTGAACAAGTTTTTAAATTTTATTCATCTCTATTTGCTGATGCCTCGGTAAGACATCTTAAGTTTTAGCTGTTTTTTATGTAAACTTAATGCCTCAGCATAGTTGAACGAGTTTTAATTTTATATGTAAACTCAGTGGTGCCTCGTTGAGGCATCTTGCCTTTTAACTGTTTTTAAATACATTCAGTAATGCCTCTGTGTAGTTGAACGCTTTTTATTTCTGATTCGGTGATGCCTTAATAAGGTAAATTAAGTTTTTTTATTAACTGATTTATAGAGATTTAATTTAACCAGATAGGGACAGATTTTGAAGTTTTTATTTCTTTAAACTCTTATTCTGGGTAAATTTGTTAAATAACCCCTTTTTTGTAACATTGTAATTTGGCAACTGTTTTGTTTTCTTTAAAGATATCGTTTTTCTGCACAACATTGTTGACTGTTTTTAAAAATATAATGAAAAAAAATCGGTCCTAAGGTTTATGTATTCACTTTGCCAGTTATTGTAATTTAGATGTAAACATGTTGGATATCTTCAAATTTTATTTCTATTGTAATTATTCATTTATGTTGAACATTAATCTTATGAAATGTGTTCAATTACTAATTTTAAATGAGTCTCTTCAATTTCGAATATTGTAAAATTGAATATTTTTATTCTACCTGCCATATTAGTCTAGAATCTCTAAGCAAATATTGTTTTAAACATTTTTATATACGTAGTTTCTAATGATACCAAAGCATTCTCTTTTTTTATATAATTTTCGTAATTGTCCATTTTTTGCTATTTTTCAATTTTTACTACTCTATTGGATTTTTCCATAATTGATTTTTTACGTAATTGATGGCATTACTTAATTTTGTGATATTTTTGAGCCATTTATTTGACTAATTTTGTATTTGAATAACATTTTAATAGTGTTGAATGTTTTTTCAAGTTTTTTTAAACAATGTATTATTTTATGCATTTGATAGAATAACTACTAATATAGTAAGTAAAGGTAAAATATATTTTATGATGGCAACAATATTTTCATGTTTAATCTGTATTTTTGTATTTTTAAACTATTAATTTGTTTAGCGTCAAGTACAAGTACATAGGAATTGCTTATGTTCTAGTTAGAATAATAAATGGTCTTAATAAAAATGTTGTTTTATTTAAATAAATAGCTTAACTGAACTTTACCTACTACGAATACACCACTGATCTATACTAAATAGATAGGTTGTTTGGAAATTACTGCTTTTGCTTCGTTTTGATTTAATCGCGTCTATTGATTTATAAACATTTTAATTATATAATGCACTGCTAATAATCGTAACTGCCAGCGCCAAAATGATGAAAACAAAATATTCGCAATAGCTTGTCTAGATCTAGGGAGGATCTTTTTTAAAGAAAGGGAACGCTAATTAGCAAGTATTTTTTTTTGACTTATCTATATGGATCTTAGATTTTTCGATTGTTTAGGTGGTCAACTTACCTCCGCTACAGCTCCCCCAACATCCAGTTATTGAAGCATCTAATGTTGTATTAACTATCTTAGTACCTATAAAAGACGACAAGTAAACATTCCAGCCTTTTCTTAAGACGAAACATAAAGTATTTTATTAACATTTGATAAACGAAGAGCCCGACTGGGGATATATCGGCAGTCAATAAAGTCATGAGGGAGGCGAGGTATAGACGCCATCATATAACACTCGCCGGCATATTTCTCCTCGCGTCGGTTAAGCCACTCTTATTTACTGATATTGATACAGGCCCCGTCGAAATGACAATTACGCGACGCGTATATTTCACGTAAGGTAAGGATGTAAAGATACTGGAAGTGACAATTTGTAATGAATATCAATGGTTTGGTCGTAGTCACATTTTATTAAGGTCGGCTATAGTAGTAAAAGGGTACGACGACCGCAGAACAGGCCACTGCATGAACGGGGTATCTAGTTGGTAAGTGCCACTTCTTATTTACAATATTACGCCCCCAGTACATGTGCAATGTAACTGTAGGTTGTTCCGCGGGATCCAAACACGTCTTGTACAACACATAAGTTATACTTAAAATTATATAAATAAATTGGAACTGTTACACAAGCTTAGAAAACAGTAGTTTGAGCCAGTAACTCTTCCATTGTAGGTACATCTTTGGCATCAATACGCGACACGAGAACGAATTTCCCTCGAGCGCAATCCACAACAAGCCGCGAAGAAGAATAACTGAGTGAATGCAAAATGAATATTATCATACAAATTTTCTTTCCTATATGAACTGGCGTTATGTCGTGATGTAAGTATGCAAAAATATGGAACGACTCCTTTGCCTTTCAAATGTTAACGCCGTGTAAGAAAATATTTGTTTCGTCGGTTTTTACGCGGCGTAATTTCGTGAGCGCGTAATTTGCATTTATTACGCGAGTAATGCACGTAAATAACGTTGTCGTATCTTGTTGATCACGTTTATTATCTGCGAATGAATAATACAGTATGTGTCTCCTTTTTGTCAATTTTGACGAGGAAATAGAAGCCATAAAAATTAATGTGATGATATTTTTTTTGTGAAAATTATTATTTACAGAGGGAATGGTTTCCAATTTAATACAGTAGCAGAGATAATAATTTGATCAATGGTTAACAAATTTAATATTTCAATACTGGCACAGGACAAAAATTGAGTTTTTTCAATGTATTCAATAAAGCGCTACAGTAGACTTTAATAAGGAATGTAACAGGAAAATATTTTGAAAAATGTCTGAATATTTATTAAGAAAAGTTAAACATCTTTTTCTTTGTTAAGATCGCGTTAATCAACATTTTGTATGAAATTCCGGGCATCATTAAATATTAGAGATGTCTGTTATATCTGAAATGACGTCAAAGTGATACAGGTTATCTTACTTCTTACTAATATAAATGCAAAAGTTTGGATGGTTGGATGGATATTTGATGGAGTTTGTTGCCTAAACGCATGAACAGATCTTGACGATTTTTGGCATAGATGTATAAGATAGTCTGGAAGAACATATACTACTCACGTTTTTATCCTTATCTCGTTTGGCATTACAAACGACGATGTTAAAATCACAGATGTACTCAGTATTAGGGTTTTCGATTTCCAAAGCTTTTGTCAGATGTGCGCCGATTCGTTATTTCCATTAGCTAAAGGCCACTTATTTCACGAGGGATGTCACTTTTGTGTCGTTAATTACACGGTTGATATGAAAAAGTCGAATTGAAAAATATTAGAGAAGTCGTTTCGTCGAAAAGGTTTAAGCACTTGACTTGTAATCTACAGGTCTTGGGTTCGAATCCCGCCGCCATGTACCAATGTGATTTTCAATTTTTTCGAATTTTCATATGTACATAATTTACCCGACGTTCTTACGGTGAAGGAAAACATCGTGATGCAACCTGCACATATCAGCGAAGAAATTCAAAGATATGTGTGAAGTCAACCAACCCGCACTTGGCCAGCGTGGTTGACTATGGTCTAGTCACCCTAACTTTAGGGTAGGCTCCGAGCCCCTTGGTGGGGTCGTATAGTGAGCTGGTGATGATGATGATGGTGATGAGAGAAGTCGTATTATTTTTTATGTATGCTGAAGTTATTTGTAATAATAGATTCTTGGATTTTAAACTTTGTTTATTAGTCACTAAGCGAGACTTTTAATGTAGATTTCTAAAATAAGGGACTACTTTACTAATCTCAGTTTAAGTGTAGAAGGGTTTGGTTAATTAAAGATTATGTCCTATTTTAAATAATGTGTAAAATATAGCTGACCTGTTCAATCAATTACATGATGATGTACATTTAAGCAATAATTAATCAACTTTTTCATTGTTCCTTTGTGTTAAACAAATCGATTGGGCGCCAACGCCATTGTGTTGAGCAGTCAGCGCCCTCTATGAGGCGGGAGCGCAACTGCAAGACAATGGACGTTTCAGCCGCCCAAAGGTTATTACACAGCATTACTTGATCATTGTTTGTCTGTTTTAATTTTTATAATGTGAAGAGGAAAATAAATCAAATCCTAGGCATCATTATCTAGAATGAGAGATTCGAATTTTTTAACCATAGGTTTCTAACTAAACAAGATCTTTCTATCGAAAGTCTAAAATCAAAATGTAGCAAACCATGATTGGATTTCTTATTTGTTTTTAATTTTGGAATATTACGAAGAGCGATATCTGGCAATATCGCTCGCTATCTACCTATAAATACAGATAATATATCGAAAAAGTCATTCTTTTATCTGTGTCAGAACAAAAGACAATCGAGTAATTCGTCTTTTATTAATGCCGAGCGGTCTCTCCCGTTGTTAGAGAACAAATGGTGGGAACGATCAAACATTAATTTCTTATATTAATTTTCTGAATTGAAGAGCGAATTTGATGAAGAAAAATACAATAAAACTACTGTTATCTATAAAAGTGATGGAATTTTTAATTTCAATACGCTGAAAAAAAAATAACACTGTAAAGAAAGATAAAAAAATACTAAGGAATAAGTTTTTCACTTCGGAGAACGCTGTCATGTACAGAGGGAAAGTTTAGTAGCAATTTTTGACTTAATCTTAAGAAAGAAACAAGTTGTTGGCAAGTCATTAGAGCGAGTGAGTCCGGGCGGATCTCGCTGACTTAAATTTAATTTTATTCCGTGTCTCGTGACTTACTTTGGGCGTTTTTTTATCCATTAATCCATCGTTGTCGCTGTAAAAATATTCTACTTAATTTTATTTACTACTCGTTTTCTGCCAAAACTCCGTCCGCGTGGAATTAAAAAAGTAGCCTATGTGTTCTTCAGACTGTCAACTATATCTATGTCAATTATTCAGATCTGTTCAGCCGTTTAGGCTACAAACTCTGACATCCATTCATTTTACCTTTCGAACTTATTCTATTAGTAATAAAATACTTAATTAGCTACGCAATAGGGGCATTTACTGAAAATTCTTATATTAAATTAAACTAAAGAGTTACAGTTAAAAAAATTAAATTATCGTTTTGTTTAATTTTATCGAGCGAAAATTTGTAGGTATAATTTTAGTTACATCACATACGAGTACTATCTAATCATATAACAGTAAAGTTTTAGAATTTAGATGTCGTCATCCTGGTCTGGGATCTCAATCTATAACATAAAGGTTTTATCTTTGTTTTTCGAAGTGATTAAAGGGAACATTGATGTAAGGAATGGAAATACATTGACACTAAAATTGGACAAAAGACTGTCACAACTTTCACGTGATACAAATGGCAATTGTATGTGCTTTACTACACGAAATTCGAGCCGCGCTATATTTTCATATTTCGCGTCAACATTTGCAAGGCAAAGGAGTATTGTCACATTTTAGGATACTTACGAAACAGTGACGCCCGCTTCCTATAAGAAAGAGAATTTGTATGGTAATTTTGTATTGCCTATTCTTAGCTTAGATTATGGGAGAAATACAATACTTCGTACTAGCAAGATGCTTGTCTTTTATTTTTGCAGACTTATGTACGAGTGGTAAAAGTCTAAAATCAAGTCAAAATCTAAAGTCTAAAATTAAGTAATAAATGTTGGTAAAAAGAGGTACCTAATTTAGATTCTTTCAAGTTAATATGGTAGATTATAGAGTCCTAACTTAAATTATGGCGTGTTTTAGTTGTGTAAAATTTAAACAGGAATTTAATATTGTTTCTCCACGAGATTAGTTTAAGTATTTACGAAGTAGCTGATATGAGATCAAGCACCTGAAAACATTCCGATGGAAGAGGGAAATCAATTTTATATTACAAGAGGTACTCCTGGGCTCAATCGAGTGCTGTGATGGAATTTAGATTAAATATATTATAAAACATTTTCGAGTTAACTTCGTAGATTAAGTATTTTTAACCGTGATTGATTGAAATCTAGTTATACGTTGTGCTTGTAATGGAAGGAAATCATCATTTAAATCCATTATCATATCATATTGTGTATTTGCGTTGCTTGTAACGAAAATCGCATTTAATTTTTTTATCTGTCTGTCTGTTCGCAAGCCGCGTTTGTTCTGGGTAATCTCCGAAAGAGCTGGGCTGATTTTGACCGTACCTTCACTGAAGGGTAGGCGACATAGACATATTATAGTCTACTTTTTTATCTTAATATTGCGTGGACAAAGTCGCAGGCAGAAGGTATTCTAAATATTTTTTGTAAAACTTTACGTTGCTATAGTAGCTTATACGTAGGATAAAGTTGTCATGCTTGTCGAATCTGTATTTTTATAAACCAAGTAATTAATGATATGTACAACAAACGAAAGATTCACTAAGACGTATTGCTATCTCATTTCTTATAAAGAGAATGACAGTGATAACATGTCTTTAAGTGTTTCGGCAGTGGAAATGTGTTTCAAACTCGAGGCGAGTTCAAACTTCACCGTCACAAGTCTCGTTACTAAGAAAATGTAATTTGCACCGACTTTCTCACTCACATTTCAGCGGCCCAGTTTGTTAATTTATAAAACTTTGTGAGTGATACCACAGGTGGAGTTTGGTCTCGGCGAAGTCTGTTTACAGCTTTAGAATGAAGACAATATTATTCAACTTGTAAGGTACAAGAAGTAGATTTTTACAAATTTAATAAATCGTATAACACATGCACAAACCGAAATAATGTTTAGATTGATACCTATTTAGAGTTTTTTTTTATATAAACTGGTTTTAACTTGATTTTGTACAGTTAAAAGATAAAAAAAAAACATAGTTAAGGTTTTTCGTAGAGCAATTTTGAATAAAGGATTGATGTGAAAAATATCTTGTCATGTCTTTAAATTCCTATATTAAGTAGATATTATATTCGTTGCTTTAATATTGTTATAGACGATTATATCTTACTGTAACCAATAGACAGTAGAATCAAACAGCTGTTCATTCTTTACCATTCCCTTTGACATAAATATAGATGGTTATTTCTATGTAATTGTTCGTAACATAACTTAGTTTCCGAGGTATACAAGCTAGACATTGCCTGAAGGGCAAGACGCTATTCATTTAACAGCATGTTTGAAGTTGGTCCTTGTAGTGCACCCATACATACTCTGAACTTCTCGTTTCGCTAAGTTGTTACTAAGTTGTACTTAAGTTTAATGATTATTATAAATTAGGGAAGTTATGGAACCTGTTACTTAATATGAACATATTTCAATCCTATTTTTAGCACTATTCTATAGACTAACTTACCTATAAAAGTTTCGCTTTTAGATTTTCTAGAAGTTTTTTAGTTTGATGTGAGTGAGAACTAAACTCTAAAATTGCTACTAACCTAACCTAACCTAACCTAACATTAACTATTTTTTGGTATATGCAGATTTAAAGAGAGGTTTTATGTTGTTTTAGTTTTCGTTGTTTTCGTTGTTATGACTTCTAAATTTGACATTTAAGTGAAGTACAAACGTAGCAAAAATAGATTTAAGTTAGCGGTAAGCTTGCTGCTTCAACAAGTACTGAGATAAAAGACATTTGGTTCAATAGTTTTCCATACACTAACTACAAACGCTCAGTTCTTACTGTTTTAACTAAACTCTTCAGTTAAAACTGTCGGAACAATAGCTGGCTTTAATATTACATCGAATGGTTCAGTTAAGTTTTAAATTACACTTTACATAATCGAAATCAGACAAAAATTGTCTGCATTCTTGTGTTCAAATTACAAAGGTGAAAAAAGTAAAGACTTTGCCATATTGTATAGCCACGAACGAGCGAATTGATGCCCGGATTAAAATAGCCTTAACTACAATAAAGCTGTACAATATTCGTTGTAATAATCTCATTATAATTGTACATAATTGTAATATATCGTGTATAATTCGAGCGTGGTATTTTGTGGATTGTGCAAGTGTACCGCTTATGTAAATATTGTAATCCGTTATTGAGGCTTGTTAATTATTGTAATTTTGTGCAATTATTATTGGAGTAGCGTTCGACTGCGACTCCGTCCGCTTGTTATTAACAAAAACAAAAGTGAGTATGTGTTCTTCCAGATTATCTGTTACATCTATGCTAAATTTCATCGAGATCACTTCAGCCGTTTAAGCTACAAACTCTAGCAAACATCCATTCATTCATCTAAACTTTCGCTTTTATAATATTAGTAAGATTTACAGAAAAAGAGCTTAAACTTTTAATGTATCAGATCCTCTGTGCGTATATAGCAGCTGTAGCGATAAGGTAAATGATGTCTTACACTGTCGATTTACTGCTTCTTTTCCTCGGTATATTTGTTAAATACCTAATTAAAAAATTTCAAGGTTTTAATTACATTTTACCTTACATATACTGTCACTATATCGTACTTTGCAGATTTTTCATAAATGCTCGTCTTGCGAAATGTGTAATTAGCGAAGTTTAGAGTTAAAACATGTTTAACTAAACATTGTCTAGCTGTCATCATCATCATCATTAACTTGCCCTTATCCCTTATGGAGGGTCGGCACAGTATGTGCTGCTCTTCCATACATCTCTATCAGCCGTCATATCTGAATCCACTCCTTTCTTATGCATATCCTCTTTCACACAATCCATCCATACTTTCTTAGGTCTTCCTCTACCTTTGTAGCCATCCACATTAATTCTTAACACTTTCTGGTTTATGTCCCCATCGTCTCGTCACATAACATGTTCATACCACGCTAACCTTTTGCTTCTTAATTTCTCCACCACTGGCGCTACTTTCAAACTTCCTCTTATATACACATTCTTAACTTTATCCATTCTTCTAGCTGTATTTATTGGAATAAAACAGATTGTGAATAATTAAAAAAATTGTAAACAAAGCCGGAGTTCTACGAAAGTATAAAGACAACGTCTGAAAGTAAAACTTTGGTTTAAATTTGAAATTCGTTCCGTACGTACTTCGCCAACATTCCCCTCGCTCTAATGAGTTTTAAACTTTGCTTTTTTTTAAGATTAAGCCAAAAATTGTGAAAAAACTGCCCTGTCTATACTGACTTTGACAACAACAAGGGAATAACAATAAAAATTAAATCATTTTAGGTACATTTTAACATAATAACTTTGTTTTAATTTTAAGTCCATTGAATATAAGAAATACTATATAGTAGGGTTATCAACTTTTAATAAACGGACACTTAATACCTAAACTAGAACTCCGAATAGTTTTAGTAAAAGGCGAATATGTGGCAGCCTCAATTAAATGTCATACTTTATTTTCAAACGTAGAATTGAAGTTTTTCTACTTATAAAGGAATTGAGATTTTAGACGTGTATTTAGTGTGTTCAACAAAAAATGACCGCGGGCCGAGTGAAACTTTTTCTTGCAATCTTTGAGTTAATGTTTAAAGAAAACAAAGTTGGGGACTCATTAGAGCAGCGGATGTTTGCGGAACACCTCAACGCCTAAATTTAATTTCATTTCGAGCGGTACGTTTTACTTTTGCCCTTCCCGTTGACCCAACGCGACCGCAACGTTTGTTTACTGTTTACCACTTTGTTTTACTTCAGTTTGGTAGTTTATAATATTATACATAGTTGGGATGCATAAATGTTGACAGTATCTATCAAAACAATGGTATTATTTACATCAAATCAAAGTGAAATTAAAGGCGATGTTATAGATTTCTCATACTAAATCTACACTAAGGGTTTACTTTAACTATATTGAGTGTGGCAGCATACTGTACAATCGTACATTTCTTAAATGATATACCTCAATAAACAAAAGGAAGAAGTAAAATTGCTTGAAAGTAATAAATCTAACCTCTTAACGTCTTTTCAACAAAGAAAATTAATTAAGTTAGGTAAATAAATTAAACTTGTATTAATCAAATTTTCTATTTAAATGTGTACACATGTGTTTCAGATTGCTGTTGTCTAAATTAGAAACGGAATTTATGGAATGATAAGAAACGGTATTTAGACATATTTCACGATAAGTTTTTAGTCTGTGGTCGCTTCTCTGTCAAATGTAAAAAAATAATCTATGTCATAATGGCTTCCATGGGAAAATCTTGTCTGAAAACCTAGAAAAAAAAGAAAGAAGAACCCATCACACATTAATTATTACAAAAATAATTAAACAAAGCAATAAATTAGCAGAAAAAAGAAAAGAACTGGTTTTATTCAGTGTCCCTTGTCAAAATAAAAATGAATATGTCACGGTACAGAACGGACAAACAATTAAATTTATTAGAGGCACGTTTATGGAACTCCACGCGAGTTGAACCTAAAGCGATGTTCAATTAGTACCGGCTTAATGAATTTCACCAGCGAACTCTAAATATTTACCGCGAACAAAGGATTGCGAAACGTTTCAAAGTAATTCGGTTATCTCATTTTATAACTCGTAATTGAATCTGAACGGTATTCTTTGTTTCGATCGTCTATTGATTATTTGCTTCTTTGAAATAGAAAATTGTACTTTTTTTATTTCGGGGAAATTTTTCTTTAAAATGATATATTATTTTTACAAATTCATTTTCAAGGTATCCAAGAAAAATATTCTGAGATTTCTTGGAAAAATAACAAAAAAAAGTCTTCTTTCATGACTTATTTTTCAATTTGACTGATGAAAATGTATTAAAAATTACAATATAAACTTCAATTGCTTTCATAGCTTCAAATCATTTCAAATGTAGAAATAAAGTCTCAGTAATATTTGCTATTACTCGGAATGTTTGAAATATTTAATATTCATTTTATTATCAGTTGTAGATATGGAGTATGTGATGTCAGATACGAAATGATTTCAATTATATGTCCCGTTCCTTCATAAATGTATGACGGGACCCGTAATCAGTAGATCGGAGAGAGCTGCGACTCAAAGAAGCGGCTCGGCGGAATTAAGATTAAAATTGATCCCAATAGATGTGCGATCTAATGTGAAATGTAATCTCATCACATTTTCTATGATATTAAACCTTTACAAATGCGCTAACATATTTTTCTATTTAATTTAACTCGAGAGTTTTCTAAGGTATGGCATACTTTGAGCGTCTGATGTTGTTAGCTCAGTCATAAATAAGCCAGGCTCGTGTATGGTTGATCTTATGTAATCAATGTGATTTTTTTAACATAGTTTTAATGGAAGAAACAATTTGTACAATCGATCCAAAAATCACATCTGCACTTCTTACACAAAAAATGGTCATCTATTCTAAAAAGTAGTGATGCCTAGAAATATTTTTTTCCAATAATTTGCTACCATTTTAATGCAATAAATGCACAGCGGCCCGAATACTCTGTGAGCAGCAGACAGTAAAAATTGGACGTAATCAAATTACAAATTTTAAACGTCAACTGGGAAAAAAGTGAGATTCATAGGACATGGATAGTTTTTTGGGAGCCTTTTTCTATTTTTACTAAGCCAGGATATTTCAATTCATATAAAAAAGTGTAATGCAATTCCATTCTTTTACATGTTAAAATTAAATCTAAGTATAGAGAATTTAATTATTAAAAAAAAAAAGATTTTAATTAGCACAAGCAGTTCCGTAGTAAGGAGTAAAGAAATTTAAGTTTTTCTTTGACAAATTAATTACAAGGGAAAAAACACAAGACCCTATCAACGTGAGCGCCGGAAGCATTTGGGGGAGACATTTTTTATTACAACAGCCTCTTGCGTTCACCGGACAAAGTATAATTATACGTAATTAATTTTTACTTCTTTTACTTTACCGCATCCGGCCCTTAGCACTTTACTGTTTAATTAATTTCTCAAGACGCAGTCTCAGTTGCTATCTTACCTTTGAAATAAGATGCTGGAATTCAGTTCATATCCAAAGGGCTTGGTGTAATTATCACTAAGGTTAACATTTTAAGGTCATTATGTACTCGTACGTACTCATTATGTATTTAGGTCACTGTTTAACACCTAAGTGGGGTTCGATATCGTTTAAGAGCCTCCACAGACTATAGAATGTATCGGCAGATAGTTTGATCGGGTCGGGCTGCTAATAAAATCATATAAAACGAAATCGGAGTTAAACGTCCAACTAAACGTCATATCATAGCGTCATATCGACGCTTAAAAAATATCTGTTTATGTTGGTGTGTACGTTGATTTGCAAATAGAGAAATTGTCAAGAATTGGAGTTGTGCGTCAACTTCAAACTAACATAATTAGATACGCACATTACAATATTTATTTAAAACTTGGAGCAAATAAGTCTTTTATAATTGCGAGCCGTGATACGGGCTGCCTACAGATCGAGTTTTCATCTTTGTTTATGAAGTTTAAGGAGTTCAAATAACCAATTTTAAAAATCTATTTCCGTTGAAACATGGAGGTTTACTGTAGAGAAAATTATAACGATTTATTCTAGAGAATACTTTAGAGAACCAAAATATTATAAAGTTTAATAATATTAGTTTTTTAGGATCGTTAAACATTATATTGATTGATACAGTGTAAATGTTTTTTGATTAAATATGGTGTTTATTTTTGACCGATTTCCTAAAATTAGGTTATTAACACGGTTGTATGTTTTTTTTGTTGTCTTTTATGTTTATACGAAACTTGATAACATTTTTATAATAATAGCTTTACCGTGAAATCCCATAGTGACTGTTAACGTAGTTAATGGATTCCCCGATAAGTTAATCCATACATCACTCAGACTTCCAGAGCATGGGGACATTCGGGTGAAGTCACCCGTTGCCGACACAATCTACGATACTTTTAATGAATATTACATATAAATTTATCTCACCAGATTGATAAAAAATAAAACTCATTTACTGTCGAAGTTTGTTTTTCACTAATGTTTCTTCATAATTTCTTAAGTAAAATGCATATTGTTAGCAGATTTTCGATGTGATGGGAGGAATTTTCATGTATCTAAACTAGCTATAATACAGATACTAAGGAGTTTAGAAGTGTTAAAATCATTAAAGTGCATAAAAACCAACGTTTAATTGTTATTAAAAAAATGTTAGTGACGCACTAAGAGACGTTTAATGATCAATAATCAACAATAAGCGATTACCTTAATCACAATTAACCGACTCCGATTGCGCTATTAAACTGGTTTTAATAATATAGCTTTGTAATATTTTTGACGAAGAGTCAAAATTTAAAGCGCTTTATCCGCTTGTTTGCTCGTTCTCGGAAACTTTTCTCGTTTAAACTTATTGTCTTTTGTATTATTACCACAAAAAGACCGCTCTAACCTTCCTCCAAGAGTTATTCTTTCATAATTCAACTAATTAAAATCTATTGTTTGTTTATATTTATGTTGAAGGAGACTTACAAATAAATTATGATTGTTTCCTTTTCATTTGTAGGTATGAATCACATTTTTTTATTGTCGATATAAAAACTGTAGCTCGAGACGTCGCCCGCGTGATATTAAAAGTAGCTTTTTATTGATGTAAAAATTTTTGAAATCGGCTCAGTAGTTTTTGAGTTATTTCAATATATACAAAATACAACAATGCAAATCTTTCCTCTTTACAATATTAGTATAGATTGCACACGTATTTGCATGTAAGATAGCCCATCAAACACTGTATGAAAGTGTTTAAACCTTCTTTAGTAAAATATGTATATTTAATTAATACATTAATTAAATATATACTTATTTGCATTAAGCAATCTGTACTAGTACTGGAAAACATTTATTATTCAGTGGTTAAATTCATTAAGCAGTGTAATTAAAGAACAATGTTTATGGTTAATTTGGCGTTCACTGTAAATGCCCTGAAGCTAATTTCACTAACAAGTTATCTCTGTTATTTACGAATAATATGAATGTTTATAATATTCTCACAAAATATTTAATTTTAAATTATGCAAATATCGATATATGCCAAGGTTTGCAATAGATATGGTTTTTGACCGACTTCCTAAAAGAAGGAGGTACACAATTCGTCTGTATGTTTTTTTTTTTGTGTGTTACGGCATAACTCCGCCGCTAGTAGACCGATTTTGATAATTCTTTTTTTATCCTAAAGGTAATGCTTGCAGGTGGGTCCCATTTTTTCGGTTGATTTTTGGAGTCAAAGACTACGACGTAGTTAAATAGTTTAGCTCAAAATCGCGCGACGAAATTTTGTAATAAACATAGCTACATTATCTCACATACCTAAGGTTTGTCATTTAAGATGTAAGGAATTACAAGATGATAAAGTATTTTTAGTTCCGGTGCGTTCTTTTAGTGACCCAAACTGTTACAGCGGTCGCACACCTTTGACTAAACTATAGTACATCTGTTATGCGATTGTCGATTATTTTTCAGCCAATTCAACTGCTTAATTGCACAAATATAAATAAACTTTTTAATAAAAAAACAAAACCGACTTCCAAACAAAATACACGAAAAACAAAACAAAATGCACTAAAAACAAAACAAAA
>NW_013525916.1:810121-817381 GCF_000836215.1 Papilio polytes
GCAGTGTAATTAAAGAACAATGTTTATGGTTAATTTGGCGTTCACTGTAAATGCCCTGAAGCTAATTTCACTAACAAGTTATCTCTGTTATGTACGAATAATATGAATGTTTGTAATATTCTCACAAAATATTTAATTTTAAATTATGCAAATATCGATATATGCCAAGGTTTGCAATAGATATGGTTTTTGACCGACTTCCCAAAAGAAAGAGGTACTCAATTCGTCTGTATTTTTTTTTATGTGTGTTACGGCATAACTCCGCCGCTAGTGGACCCATTTTGATAATTCTTTTTTTATCCTAAAGGTAATGCTTGCAGGTGTCAAAGACTACGACGTAGTTAAATAGTTTAGCTCAAAATCGCGCGACGAAATTTTGTAATAAACATAGCTACATTTTCTCACATACCTAAGGTTTGTCATTTAAGATGTAAGGAATTACAAGATGATAAAGTATTTTTAGTTCCGGTGCGTACTTTTGGAGACCTAAACTGTTACAGCGGGCGCACACCTTTGACTTGCCTATAGTACATCTGTTATGCGATTGTCGATTATTTTTCAGCCAATTCAACTGCTTAATTGCACAAATAAAATCAAGTAGTGTGAGCATCTCCATATAAACTCAGAGAATTCAAAGTTGTGCGATAGTTTCCTCAAAGGAGTTAGCAAGTCCTCAAGGCAGCCACCGAGGAGGTTGAAATGAGTGAGGTTAGAATTCAACCCATAACGATGATGAATTGAGTTTTCATATTTTTAGTCAGACATTAAACATGTCAAATACGTTTAAAAGCTCGATATTTGTGGACACAAAATCCTTGCACACATTATACGGTAAGTCTGTTAACACAGATAATGGATTCCTCGGCGACTTAATCCATATATCAGTCAGGCTTTAGCGAGACGTGCGGGTGAAATCAGCCGTTGGCAAGTCAATGACCAACGCTTTAATTGAACCTGAAATTATTTATTACCCGAAAACGGATATCGGAGATACATTTAATTTTAAACAAATATTTTTCGTATGAAACATGTGTTTGTATTTTAGATGTTTATAGTTTCTTCTGAAATATATTAGACCGCAAATGTACCTATTTAGTTTTATGAATCTGTGTTTGTTGACTGAGAAATTTCACGTTGGTATTATTTTATTCTAAAATTTTAATATTAAGCCCTTCATTATTTCAAGCTTTGTTACATTTTTATTAAAAACCGCTTCCGCTTGGTATATTGTGCCATTAATATTTGAATAGGCGTATTAATTTTTTTCCCCCGTGTCGTGCGAGATTCGTATAAAATTTGTCGGAACGGTTATTATTCGTCAAATGGAGTTTCCATTTCCGAAGCAATCAAATACCGATTTCGCTAAAACAATGTCGGAAAATTAGAAATGTACTGATGCGTAAAATGTCGTCGATTTGCATTGAAAATTGCGAACGAAAGGATGAACGAAGTTCGAGTATTTATAATAACTGTTAGGGTTGTGAATGGAAATTGTATGAAACAATTTAAACCGAGATAATGCAAAAACTGTACTTTTCATCATCAGGGATAAGAGTTTAATATTTACTCTGCTGCGTAGAGTGGAAAAATTAAATTAATTCTGTTGATTATTCTAAATTAAACATAACAGTTATATCTTTGTTGTGATTCCTACTCAATTACATCAAACCGAGCACAAATTTAATTTTGTTCGCGGCAAACAAAATACGCTTTGCTTGTCGACGATTCTAATTCGAATTGAATAATTGTAGAAATGAGAAATTTATTTGAATAATTAACGTGGAAGCTTTAAACGCGATTCATAAACATTTACTTTATGATACAATACAAACGGTTTTGATTAAAATTCTTAACAACGTTTTGTGTTTTGGTTTATAGAGTAGCAAAATAACTTCGCACAGAAAATGGGACATAAATAACAAATGTTTCTACTATAATAAAATGTAATTTCCATTACATAAAATAATTGAAACGTCCACGGACTGGTCGACGCAACATGGGTAAGCTTCCCGCAGAATGGATCTATGACCTATCTATGGTCCAGGTTGCCTGAGCGCACTGGATGCGGCCGCCATAGAATTGGCACTCGTTGAGGCCTATGTTCATCAATGGACAACCGTAGGATAATGGTGATAAAATAACATACACTTGCACTTAAATTTTCATTAATGTTATTGGTGAAAAACAGTATGGCATTTTTTGTATATTTTTATGGTTTTCAAACAAAACATCTTTAAGGTTTCACATGTAATGATCGGAATTAATTTGAAATATACCCATTAGTCTAGCAACAAGAATAAATGTCTGCTTTAGGCTGCAATAACAATTTTAAGGCAATAATTAGAGGACGGAATGGAGGGTTTACAATTATCCCAAGTCTTCGGTAATGTTATCTCGCAACTTTTCGCGTTCAAACTTATTTCTCTTATCTTACAGTCGTGTACTGATAAGGCTTATCGATCGTGTTTAGACAGCTTAATTCTTCACTTTTTTACTTTAATTTACAATGATAATACTGACATTTACTAAACTAAGAATCCAGTACTACGAGGTGACAGGCAGTAACTGTATTTCAGATTTTTGACGACACCCTCTGCTTTCTTTAAGTAGAATTCCAGATGAAATTCTACAGACGTAACTTATTGTAAACTAAACAAGATAATTCTTGTTTAGTTGTAAAAAAATGAGAAGGACAAATACATTTTTATAAACCAATAGAAAACAAAATAAATTAATAAACCTCTATCAATATTCATTTGTTATTTATTTGCTTTAGCCCATTATGAAGTCTGTGGTTTTGTTTACGTCGAATAAAACGCGATTGCTAACCAAAATGTGACAAAATATTAGCATTCCATAAACTTTAATTGAAATTTAGCATTATGAATATAAAATGTATTGTTGAATAATGTAAACTAGGAAATGAATTGCAAATATAAATAGCATATTGTAATAGAAATAGGAAATTTGCACAATAAACTACATCCAATATAAGCATCTATGTTATAAAGTAAGGCGTCATAACCGGAGAGTAAAAGCGATGTAAAAAGGTTAATTAAACTTCTATTATCAACTTGAAACGTAAGCAATTTTTAATAATCGAGTGCTGCAAATTAGTCGATATTATATTGAGTTTGGAATCTCTAGGTGATCAGGCCACGCCTTTCTTAATTGCAAAATATCCCAAAACGATTATGGAAGCCGCTGACTGCGGGATCTTTCGCCTAATTTCTGCGAATACGCAAAAAATCGAAGGTCTCCCTGATAATGAGTTATAAACGAACTGAATTTCTCTCAAATCTATAATTTAAACATTAAAGTTACTTAAGATGTATAAGTAAAATTTTACAAACATTCATGGGCGTCTCATTTGTTTCAAACCTTTTGATTCTCTAGTGATGGGATAGCTGCCACCATCGGATCCCCGTAGAAAGGTTTATACTAGCTTTAATAAACAGAGAAGAATAACATCCCAGTTGCCCCAAAAACACACGAGAACTCTAATGACTTACGAAAATGAGATCAATTAGCTTACAAAGAACATACATAGGGACAACCCTAATTTACATTTTAATTCAATTCAAATATGAATTTAAAAAATGTCACATATCCTTTAAATATAACAGAAAATGCAAGTGCTTATTTAACATAAGCTCTGCGTGTGAAATTAAATACTGAAGTTGCTTACTTAGTGTTAGTGCTTGTATACTTGTATGACGTCACTTGACACGGAATATCACATACTAAGAAGTCCTCTTACATGTTCTTGTTTAACACGTAACTAGTGTCTACTGTTAAATAAACGAGCGTAGACAGATTTTATAGTTTGTATTTTTTACGAGGCTTTTAAGTTTTTATTTAATAAGGACTGAAATGAAAAACATTTATTACTAGCTTTCGCTCGCGACTCCGTCTGCGTGGAATTAAAAAAAAAACAAAAGTGAGTAGCCTATGTGTTCTTCCAGACTAATTTCTACATCTATACCAAATTTCAGCAAAATCTGATCAGTCGTTTAGGCTACAAACTCTAACAAACATCCATCCATCCCTCTATCTAAACTTTCGCATTTATAATATTAGTATGAAGTATGATAGTATGATAGTATGATATATAAAAATAAATAAGTTTGGACAATAACTTAAACTCACACATGTCAGAAATTAAAAAATAGTTATTTTCCTAAGTTACTATTATGTTAATAATAAGAATTAAAATGACGTAGGATAACGTTTTTGTTTGATAAGAAAGAAGAATTTATCTGTACATTTCATTTTAAATTTCAAGGTAATTTAGCCTTACAATTGTTCTATGTACGTTCCAAGTATTGTCTAAGCTAGTACGTAACTTGTAAACATTAGCAAAGTTTCAAAGGTTATTCAGAGATGTTAAAAGCGGTTGTAATAATTCGGTGGCAGTAAGCAAGGCGACCGAATTAAAAGTGTTGTTCGGCATCTCCGTCTGTTTGCCTCTTGTGATTCTATCTCGGCAACTTTTCTCGTTTAAACTTATTTTCTGTTATCTGAGCGCCGAGGGAACGCCGGATAGATTTATCGACGGCGTTATTAAATTTCTTGATAATTTCACTCTAACGTTTTCTGTTACTGTTATTTGCTCAAACTTTACCACTCCCGACTACTAATTTTCTAAAACTTCTAAATATTATCATAATTTATGCCGAGTCGTTCACGTTATGGTAATTTTGAATTGTTAGTCGTTATAATATCTCGGATTACTTACAAAACTAACTAATAGTTAAAAGTTGTGAGCGTATTCTTTCTCTATAGTTTATCATAAAACTTCTGTTTCTGTAAAGTTTTGTAATGCAATTGTATACACATTTTCTTTTTGTTTTGCAGATTTTAACTTGTAGTTTGCTTAACATTAAGTATAATAATATCAAATTATGCTTTAGAACTTTATTCGCCACCGATTATTCTTGATGAAAACTCAAAGTAATTACTCTTTTCAAATATCATTGTGGCCTAACGTGTTCGGCACGCTCACAGTGGCGTTAAAAGTGTTCGTTTGTTCTTGCGTTCGTCTGAAATGAACTTAAATGCAACTGAGATATATGAACACGCTTGAAATTATACTTAGGTGCTAATTTACAAACAGAATTAGTTCATTAGTATCTAATTGTTTTTAAGATCCGGAAAGCCGTACAGCAATGAACGAAACAGTAGGGAATTAATTCAGCAGTAGTAATTAAATCGTCTAGTCTCTGTTAGGCAGAGATCAAAGGCTGGTTTCAATTTGCTCGCGATACGCCCCGTAGCTTTGACTACGCCTCAACGAATCGCGTACCATCGAACATTTTCTGTTAATTCTATAACAGCTGACGCACTCATGTTACAAAGAAATTAATAAGATATAGAGGAGGCATAGTTCAAACTTCAACTGGAGCATTTTTCACAATGTCCCTATCGCCATCTATTAACAAACCCATAAATTGATTTCTAATAGGTGTCATTTTCATTATTTTGTAAGACTAGTTTATTTTAACAATGTCAAGGTCACAAAGTGGCGCACTAAACTTGATACCTGATACCTTTCAGAGAAGAGAGGGAAAATACCGGTGAAAAATATTGTTCACTGCCTCGTCTATATTGTTTAATATCTTTGTCATTTTATATCAAAGTACCAACGGTTTTTGAATGTTAAAAATCCCGTGACGGCTCTGCGGATATTTCGATAACTCTTGACAAGTTACTTTATAGTTTGTTCAGCTAAAAGTGAATTGGAGGACTGGTTCAGTCTGCTGATGATTGAGGATCACTCTAATGTACTAATTGAAGTTCAAACAATCACTATAAAACTATACCTGTTTAAATTTTATTAGTAATGTTTCTTTTAGTTTAAATAATTCCGATGTAGAGGCTCTTTTGACAAGTCATTTATCAAGTGTTTTTTTAAAGCTGGTTGCAATATAAAATGGTTGTAAGACCTACTAGAATTTATTAAGTACTGTGTATTTTTATTTGTGTTTACAAATATATCTTCATTATATTAATACTTAGAGATGTCTGAATATAACTTCGGGTCAGAAAAAATCGAAGTTACTTTGAAGGGATACTGAAAATAAAATATAATAAAGGTCGATGGGGTGTGATAATTTATAATGATTTAGGAGATTAGAGGTCGGTGCGGTTAATGGAGTAAATTGATTCTCACTGTAGGTGGCTTAATATATCACCCGGGCTTATTGTGAAATATGTGCGCGAAATAAGCTCTGCTGTTTAGCGAACAGCGTGATTGTAAATCCCGCTGTTAATCTCAATCTGTATGGATATCACACCGCTAATCCACTCTGATGACGTAAGTTTATTATAAATTAAAACTATTACATTAGTTAAACTTTCGTGAGACATTTCACATCAGACCCCGGGTCTGAAACTAGTCGGTGCCGTCCAGTAAAGTAGCCGTAAAGTAATTAGTTTTATTAAAACTATATTTTATTTCAATTGATAAATCTTGATGACTCGATAGCATTCCGCGGCCCTATAGAAAGCCGTTCAGGGTTTATGTTACAGAAAAATCTGTTTCAGCGAAAATCAGTAGGTACCAATCAATTCGAAAATGATCTTTTTTATACGACGTCCATAGACATCTGCAACACAAGAGGAACTACAGATGCTTTGCCGGTCTTTGAAGAAATGAGATATACTTTTTTATACTAAGTCAAATTAATTACCTATGAATCAGTACTTCCATGACATTTTTAAGCCTTTGTTAGACGTTGTTAGCTACTTAATAACTTAGGTTGTAAATTACGCGGTAGAAGTGAGTCAGCAAAGTTTCAAGGTGTTAACAATTAATCGTAATTCGTAGTAAGGTTAAATAATACACTTGGGAAATAATAATTGCCGAAGCGTGTGTGGAATGTCTGTTATTATGTCGTTAGCGCGGTATTAAATTATTGTACAAATCGCACAGAGCTGTGGTAAGGGTGTGCTGGTTTAAATTAAAAAATACAATAGTTACTCTATTGGATTGGAGACACAAAGCAAATAAAACCACAATGTAATGTTGGTAGGGAATATTCTAGAATTGGTCATAAAAGATCATGTTTAATCGAATTTCTTAGCTCGTTTGATTAGCGCCTTGAAATCATTTGTAATGAGATAAATTTTAATCTATATCTATCTATACTATTATAATAAAAAGTAAACACACACTTCTTTGTTGACCGACTTCCCAAAAGAAGGAGGTATTCAATTCGACGGTATATTTTTTTTTTTTTTTTTTTTTTTTTTTTTTTT
>NW_013525916.1:818805-845387 GCF_000836215.1 Papilio polytes
CACTAAAAAGTAACGAAATAATTCCTTGAAAATAGTAAACCTACCTTTTTGTAACTGTTATGTCTATATTGTACAATTATTTTTACTTTGAAGTCGGTGTCAGTCAATGTAGATTCATTACTTATTTGTTACTATACTTTCAATTGTCAATTGTTATGGTAAAAATGTGGAAACCCTTACGTAGAAATATCACTGCTTACCTTGGCTGACACCGACATCAAAGTAAAAATAATTGTACAATATAGACATAACAGTTACAAAAAGGTAGGTTTACTATTTTCAAGGAATTATTTCGTTACTTTTTAGTGTACTGTTTTTTTGAGAATATTTTGTTTTTGGTGTATTTTGTTTTGTTTTTAGTGCATTTTGTTTTTTGTCTAAGATGTCAGCTATTACAGCATTTTTTTGAATAATTCTTTTTTTTTAATAAAAAGCCGTACACTTACGTCACGCTTTAGGCTATATATTTTCAAGCTATTAAACTTAGGGGGTAAATATTTTGGATAAAAACTCTAATGTGGGAAAGAGACCATAAGTTGCTGCCAACATCAAGAAAGAAAGTTTGCTAAGGTTTGTCAAGTCATGTCATTTTGACATTTGCAATTGATAATTTGACAAATGTAAACAATAAGATAAAATTTTCATATTTTAATGCGGATAAGGCCGCACGGGAACAGCTAGTGCATAATACATTTTTAATTTCAATATTTTAATGTAAATGTAAAATATGAAAAAATCACAGGTTTCCGAGTTGTACGATATTTTATCATTGAAATTAGGATACTGGGTAATAAGGATTACTAACTGCGGAAAGGTTGCAATGTTTTTTTTTAACGCTCTATCCAGCGACTGCGAAATTGCACAAATTTTAAGCAAAGTGGAACATTTTCTAGGTTACTTAAGTGAGACGCGCTCACAAGTTCATTTCTACAAATCGAGTTGACTTTTTTCGTCGACTGAATTTTTTCAAAGCGCGACTACACCAGCCAGTTAAATTAGAGTTCACTCTTCGCTCTTAATTTTTGAACAAGCGCGGTTCTTTTAGCGACATCCCGTGTGACTTGTTCAAAAAGGAGTTTAATCCGTTTTGTCTGACACGATTGTACAAAAATGACAAGAATGTTTGTACTAGTTCGATTTTTATGATGGAAAGAAGCAAATGAAGTTTTCTGGTGCTAATTGACTTCAGAAAAATCATCTAAGGATACGTTATTATATGGAATGAAAGGAAAAATAAATTGACAAATAAGAACAGTAACTTCTTTTTTGTGATACTTTTTTGTTATTGTTAACGCAATGTCTAAATTTAAGGATATACATATTTAGCTTACGGACAAATAAGAAACGAATCTCAAACACTTCGTAAGCATTTACAATCTCCTGACGTCATAATTTTAATGAAATTTAGAGTATACGTGTGGCCTTATCATTTAAGATGCTTTAACATATTTAACTATCGTTTCAGTATTCCGCCGTTAGACTGTGATATACCGGATTCTTGACAAGTAATTAGTTATGCAGCTAATAATGAAACACGTTTCATGTTGAGGGATGTAGGGACCAATTTAAATGTATAAAGCGTGTTCATTGTGACAATTGTATATGCAAATTTATTGAATAACAAATACTCGTTGGTTGCTTACAATGTCGCACGTATTACGATATTAACTAGCTTTTGCTCGCAACTTCTCGCGCGAAATAAAAAAACTTAGTGATTAGGCTATGTGTTCTATAGAAACTTTCGTATTTATAATATTGCCTATAGAATAACTAGAAAACGATTGGTGAAGGTGGTCATAAAGCATTTTAGTTATATATAAATGTTCTTTAGATTTTCAACCATTACTTATCATACTAATCAAGCTAATATTATAATTGCGAAAGTTTAGATGGATGGATAGATGGTTGTAAGAGTTTGTAGCCTAAACTGCTGAACGGATTTCGATGCATTTTGGCATAGATGTAGAGGATAGTCTGGAAGAACACATAGGCCACTTGTATTTTTTTTAATTCCGCGTTAACGGTGTCACGGGCAAATGCTAGTACAAAAATAAAATAGTTTAATTTTTATTTAAATCATTTAATTTATCCGAAGAAACCACGTGTAAGTTTTCGTATGTAATCCGTGAAAATAAATCAGGATCTATCGTGTCTTATCACTCTCAAGTTAATTGATTTATGATTCATAAGACATGCTTAAGGTATGCATTATTAATAATTACCTTACAGCCTGTTAACTCAGCTACAGCGAGAATCCATTTACTTTCCAGCGTTAATAAACATAACCTACAACCTCGTAGAGCCCGCTACACGCACGGTTATGACAGTGTTAACTGTACAGTTAAAATGACAGTTGAATTTTGTCCTACAGACGTTCAGTTTTAATTGATTAGTTGGAATCTTCCTTTACAACTGTCAGAAGTAAACGTCTTTAGGGGGATTTAATTATTGTAAATTGTCACAGCAGTACACTATATCATTTTAAATTTAATCGTGGCTATTATAACTACTTACTTTTATTATAAATATTTTTTGCACATTCTATTCAAAATTATGGTTCACGAAAAACTTTTCGAAAAAATCACGATTTCCAAGCAAATGTGTTCATGTTGGAGATATGAGCTATCGCTGTTTAATTACATAATTTGAAATTCAACGAACGATTCAAGTTCAGTAAAGATACATTTACCAGCAGAATTGATTAATCTTGTAAAAACGGATATAGAAATACTGAAATTTACATGTTTAAGGTCAATTTCTTTAGGATCCCCGTCTATTGGTTTGGAATTCTAAATAGGTCTGTACTCTACTAAATTATTTATACATTCTTGGCCTAAAAAGCAAGATTTATTTATTTAGCGATCAAACGGACTTCTAACCAAAGGTATTACGTAAAGCATGGACAGAAGTGAGGTACTGAAGGCCTAGAAATAGAAAAATAGTACACTTAAATAGTGTTTTATGGTTTTTAAAGTAATTTGACAAGTCAGTAGAAACTTACTGTTAATATCAACACGTGCAACTTTCATGTGTTGCTAATAAATAGGGTGACCAAAAGATTTTTTTTTTATAACATAAGATGACGAGCAAGCGGCCACCTGAATCCGCCAAAATGGCGAAGCGACCGCTGCCCATAGACATCTGCAATTGCAGAAGCGTTGCCTACCCTTAGCCGACGGAGGAGGCGACGCACATAAAGAGGATATTTCCTCTTCCTATGCATCTCCTCCATCGTCAAATCCACTTCCCCTTCCCATCCTCTCATAAGAAAAGGGTGGTAAAGAGAAAGGGACTTAAATTAGGCCTCCGGCACCACACTCATCAGACGAAACACGGCATTGGTTCCATTTTACGCCTGTCTTCTGTGTGGATGAAAGAAATAACTAAATCTTTTTTAATGACAATAAATCCCGCCCTTCTATTGTCGGATAGAAGTTGAAAAGAGTTGTCGCAAATAAAAGCACGACAAACCGTCTAACAACGTCAAATCGACCTTCAAAGCTATTGTGTTATTTGTTCGGAGCGCGAATGTCGTCAATTTATAAAGCCGGAGCGTCGGGGGACAAGAGGTAAAAACACTTAAGTGAGACCTCCATCCCTTAGGGAATAAGGATGAAGAAAAAAGCGGATTTATTGCTTCTCAGCTTTTTTAGTTTCTTGTTTCAACGCGATCATTGTAAGATGTGATAGTTTGAAAACGCAAAGACAAAATGAAGCTGTAAGCTCGATACACTTTTTACTTAAAAAAAAATAACTTAGATTTTTTTATAAATAAAAGGTGGCATGTGGCATGTAGATTTCAATTTTGAGTATAGAACATTTTTTTCAAGTTCTCTTAATGAATTAGGTGTGTAAAACCAAGAAATAATTTAAAAAACGCCAAACTCGCCGCTTCCTATAAAGAACACTTTTCGCAATTCCAAATAACGGGTTCCTTTGTGTTTGAGTAGATTGCACGCTCTTCAACCTGTACCCGACCGGCCCCGTGTGTCAATCGACTACGTAAATTCACTTAGTACGCTTTATGTATGTTATAAAATCTATAAATACTATACCCATAATACGTTACAATTCAAATTATTTTATTGAATAAAGAGCTAATGAAAAGGTTTGTTGTTGAGGTCGGGTATGCATAATGAATATAAAATCTAGGCTCCATGGTTAATGAAATAATTAATGAAATTACTTGATTGCTTGGGGATACAATCTACAAAGAGATCCCTTTCTAAAAGAATTTTTAAACCATAATAAAGCAGTTTTATACAATTCGAGGTTAATGAATGCGTTTATATCTGTAATAAACTCTAGGCAGTTTGAATTTGGAAGACAAATATAGACTAAAAAGATCAAATGTAAATTATTCAAAATAACCCCATGACGATTTTGTAATATAATTATTAGTAGGTAAATAAATATTGGTTTCCCTCTTGTCAGTTGTTTGTCTTGCGTCTGATGATTTTTCTCCGTCTATAGAGGTTACTTGTTTAAGGTACGAGATATTAAATACAGAGCTCTGATCCTTTGTGGTTGAGGATAAATAATAATTTTGTTATGTTATTTAATTAAAGATTTTAAAACTTAGCTGACGACGTTTTAGTACTGAATTATTAAATACTCGAAGGTGTGTGAAAGTTTTGTAGAAATATTTGCTTTTAAATTGTTTGTATATTAAATTATAAAGTTTAAAACTTAGGTTGGGCTCCAAGTTGCTTTTAAGAGTTGATAAATAATTGATTGCAGATGAAACTTTTCAGGTGTTTGTAATGAGTTTGTAAGGAAATTCAGAATTTCTAATGATAATTAATAAGGCGATGATAGTGGGTGTACACGACTTTATCCGATAACGTGATAAGGTTAATGGTTGTTGACAATTAAAGGTGAACCAACTACGCCTTAAATTACGAATGAACAGAAAAATTGAAGGAAAAAATTAAATAAAATAGTCAAAATGCTAATAATAATATTAATGATTATGTTTGTGTGACATCTAAAGAAAGTGTATAATAAATAAACTGATAATACAGGGAATATATTTAACTTATCTTTTCAGTATTTTTCCACTTCATTCAATCATTATTCAAAATATAACATTATGTACAGAAATGCTCTTAATATAAAGACAATGGCAGCAAGTAACAAAAGGGATGGCAACCCTAAATTTGCTCAGGAACTAAGTACGTCTTTTATTGATATTACTGCATCATTTACAAGCTGGAACAAAGGTTCGTGAACACCTTTCTGTCCTTCCATTATGTTAATAGGTCAAATATTTAGTCATGATGAAATGCTTGTAACTTGTAGTTGATGAACTTTCAGGTTAATTGTACTACGCGTCAACGATAACGTGGGACATTTTGAACTAGAGCTTCCTATTATTTACAACTACCTATCGCTCCCGACTCTGACCGCGTGGAATTATAAAAACAAAAGCAAGTAGCCTATGTATTCTTCTGGACTATCATCTAGATCTACGCCAAAATTTATTGAGATCCGTTCAGCTGTTCAGGCTACAAACTCACAAACATCCATCCATCTAACTAAACTTTCGCATTTATGATATTAGTATGATAACTGGAATATAACGTAAGCGTTTTAAATACTTCTTACGTTTATCATTTTCATTATCAAGTGACTTCTTGTTTTGAACGTTAGAAAATATATTTTTTTCGTAAATCATCCGAACTCAAACATTTCTATATGTGATCCAAAAATTTTATTAAATGCAGATGATTCCAAAATGACCGTCGTTTCAGAAGTGAGATTAAAATGTGCAAATCCCTGTCAAGAATATCACAGACGGAATATCACCGTTTGGCGCAATGCCAAAGAAACCAGCTTAGCGGCTTTAAATAATTGAAATGGATTTAAAATATCTGCATTTGCATCTTCGATGAATCAACTAAATGCTTAATAGAGCGACTATCAAGTTTGCATATTTTAAACTTCAACTTATCCAAATATTAAATCTACAAACTTATTATTACTTTCTTTAAAATTGCATCGATATTAAAATATAGTATTACTTCCTTCAATTCGTTGACTCAACCTTAAGAAAAAAGCATTCAATCAATCACTTTAACTTTGTTAAACGTTTAAAAAAACCTTAGTAGAAATAATTAATTATTTACGGCTTACTCACGTATGCTTTTGTTTTTCCGGTGACGGCACCGACCAGTACTTAGTAGAAATTTTGATTTCTACTATTTCCTCAATCAGTGCAAATTAAAATTATCCACAAAGTTTCGTGTAAGATCGTTGGGGAGTCATTCTGTCTATTGAGAGTTAGTGAACTGTTCACATGAGTAGAAAAATGTCAACAGAAATTCTATCATGTAACAATTGTTACGATATCTAAGAACTTATAAGAAATATTTATTCTTAAGTCTTCATCATCATCATCCACTTGCCCTTATCCCTTATGGAGGATCGGCACAGTATGTGCTGCTCTTCCATACATCTCTATCAGCCGTCATATCTGAATCCACTCCTTTCTTAAGCATATCCTCTTTCACACAATCCATCCATACTTTCTTCGGTCTTCCTCTTCCTTTGTAACCATCCACATTCATTCTTAACACTTTCTGGTTTATGTCCCCAGCATTCTTAAGTCTTCTTGTTGTAAAACAAGAAGACTTAAGCGTAAGCCAATAAACTTTTTGAATGCGAATTATTGAATAAATGATTGAGTTATTAAAATAATATCCGTACATGAGATAGGGAACGTAAATTTAAGGTCAATAAATATTAATGACTCCCACAAGTTTAGTAATTAATCAAGTTTTGGGTCTGATTTGTAACATTGTGGCCGCGGAATTGACGTATTGTGGTCGAATTAATTACTGAATTATCGCATCATTAAATAAAACACACAGATTAGTACATATGATTTCTCGGTATCGATACCAGGACCTCCTTTAAGAGTCATCATCATCTTTCTCCTTATCCTACTCCCGTAGTGTCGGCGCAGCAGGTTTTTGTCCTCCACATAACTCTATCATACATCATCTCAGTCATCACTCTCTTTTTGATCATGTCACCTTTTACGCAATCCATCCATCTCTTTCTAGGTCCTCTTTCAATAGGTTTCCTTTAATAGTATTACAAGAAAAAAATGTGGTGAAGAATAACACCAAATACGTGACCAAAATAGCACAACATCGGTTATAGTTGAGTTCGTCGTTAGTCACAAAACAGTTGACAATTCAAAGCAAAAGGTCTTTGAATTGCAAACGCAATCGGGTCTATACAATGAAGGTATGGATTTGGATAGAGTAGTAAGAGTTCACTTGATGAAGTTAGAAATGGATTGCAAAGAACTTATGGTTTTTTATTAAGGAGGTTTAAATGGTGCGTATAAAAGTGTTTATAACTATAGCTAGTAGCTCTTCCCGGTTAAAAACATTAAAAAGTTGTTGTCTGACAAATATGTTTGTTATCGCTTTGCACGTAGTTCCCGTTATTCGGCACGAGTGAACGGGACGCTACATTGAGCAAATATTGAATCAACGTATTGCATTCGCTGTGCGTGCGTTTGATAATCTTGTTTCGGATTACAGCGGAATTGCTAGCATTAGCGAAATTTGTATCAAAAGCTTTGGGATGAGTTGTCAGCATTTGTATTTATAAATTGAATTATGATACGAGGGCACACAACTGTTTAGTCTCGCTTTGATTCCTATGAGTTTATATGGGGGCACGCTTCTCGATTTTTAGTTGTCCAACTAAACAGTTGAATTGGATGCGAAACAATCGACAATCGCACAACAGTTTAAAGATGTGCGCCCGCTCTAAGGATCCTTAGGAAGGACGTATTAAGATACGACATACTATAATTACGTTTTAGTTAAAATATAACTAATGTTAACAAAGTTATGTTGGGAAGATACTATAAAGTAAATTTGTATAAAGACAGTGTTTGTACTTTTACACAGAGTTGTAGAAAACAAAGATACAAAGCGATGCGATGCAGATCGATTGGTGGACGCGAATATCAGATGAGAATTAAGGCCAATAAATATTAATGAAGGAGTCCCAACCCTTACACTAAATGAAGTTTCGGGTCTTGTTTACGCAGAGGCAAGGCTACTGCGCGAGATTTATCTTATAATTAAACTTGTAAATTGACTCGTTTTAATTTTACCAAAGTATTACTTTAAATTAATTACACATGTTAAATTGATTAAAATTTATAATAAATCACGATTTTAATATCTTAGATCAGCTCCAGTGTACATTTTTGAACGATCAGAATCTAACAGTGGTAGTGCCCGCTTTAACATCTTAGCACGAATGGGCCGGCACGTCCAGTGTAATACCACGACCACACAGAGGATAGGCGTGAAATGGAAGCAATTCCGTGTTTCGTCTGATGAGTGTGGTGCCGGAGGCCTAATTTAAGTCCCTTTCACTGTACGACCCTTTTCTTATTAGGAGAGGTTGGGAAGAGGAAGTGGATTTGACGGTGGAGGAGATGCATAGGAAGGGGAAATATCCTCTTTATGTGCGTCTCCTCCTCCGTCGTATAAAGGTAGGCAACGCATCTGCAATTGCGGATGTCTATGGGCAGCGGTCGCTTCGCCATTTTGGCGGTTTCAGGTGGCCGCTTGCTCGTTTGCCACCTTATGTTATAAAAAAAAAGTTAATTCCCTGGATTCTGTTCTGCGAAAAGTTTTTATTTAATTTTAACCTTTAATAATACTATAAACTGTAACCTAGGTCATTTCACAATCAACACGATTATAGTAAAATCTAAACTGAACTCTTGCAATCAATTCTGGACGAATGCTGACGCGTTAGTATTTAGTCAAACGTAGTGGTGTGCATTGACAATTGACGGCAAAACATACACTGTCAATTGTTGACGTCCAGTGGCACGGAACTGTTCCGCTCTGCATTCAGTACATCTGCATATTGCATCGCTTTCCCTACATCTTGCTCGATAATCTAGTTAAGAAAGGCCTTGCGTTATAAACTCTGTTTCATGTAGAACCAACGATAAACAAAATTTTGTTTCGAAATTCAAAATTTGTTTGTGGAATATCCTTAAAAATGTCTGCTTCACCTATTATCATAGGTATTGATAATCTGTACATAACTATTGTTTCTAATTTAATGGCTTCCAATTATCTTACTAATTACAATACTTGATTGTCTCGATGCATTTGACACTCTGCAGTTTGTGCTTAACAATTGGCGGCTTGTTGACGTCATCAACCTTTACGTTGCATCACTATAATATATACTAAAGTGAATGATGAGAAGCTCGTTTCTTTGTGCGTTCGTTCATGAATGACATCACGAATGATATTCGACATTCAAATCATTCATGAATCTTGCCACCCTTTATAAAATATTCATTGAATACATTTGTCCGTTACTTCATTGTTAATATACCCTAACTCATACATTTAGTGGAACATTGTTCCAGTCAGTACGAAGTCAGTCACTAAAGGCAAACATTGAAGCAGCATATTGCGTCCTGAACACTTGTCATTCGATTATTTCGTACTGAATTTGACCGCGTATCGATAATTGAATCGATTCTGTTTGACGGTTAGACATTGTGTTCGTTAATCAACACTTTACTACTACGTTAAGCAAAGTGATCACTATGGATTAACACAAATCTACTTTAAGAGAAGACTTTTAGTATAGTTTTATAAAAGTTACAGTATAAAGTAAACTAATTTTACTTGTAAAAAGTGAGTTAAATGGTATATGTCAGTGATATGGTTTTTTTTTTTGCTTTTTAAACGTTATAAGTTAATAACGTTTAAAGGTTCAGTTAAAAAAGCCACTTTGTCCGCCAGCCGTGTTTCATGAAACTACACGGCGGGCGCTCGCCTGAAAAAAAGAGAGAACTTTTTCTCTGTTAATGTCATCTCGATAACTTTTCTCATTTAAACTTATTCTCTTTTTTAAAATCAGTCACGTGGAAATTTGAAATTAGCGGCGGTAAAAAGTAAGTGTAGCGCAAACCAAGTGCTTTGCTTATACTTTGAGGTATTACTTATTACGCTGTCTTGTAGCAAGAGTTAGAAAGATATAAGTTGCTTTTCTAATACTTTGATAAGGTTTAAGAATATATTTATTTCCTTAATAAGAATTACAAAATTCACTTACTTAAGGAACTTATTTATCTAACATTTATATTATTATATAATGCAAGCGTACACAAAAATATAACAAAATGTAGGTAGTAAAAAAAAAAATAAACTATTGAATACAAACAGGTAAGTAAATGTGTAAAGTATTACTAGATGCGATATGCAATATTACATTTTAAATGTTTGTTGTAATTACTAAATTGTACCTAATAGTTATAGTTATATTTTAAAATATTTACATACGTACAGCACACATATACATCTAGTTTTTTGAATTATTATATGTATACTTCATCACTTTAAATTATAGGTTTAACTGTGTTAGAAATTTATTTTGAATTCAAAACATGGAAAATATATATATATTTGTATGGATGATAACATTTGATCGTTAACGTTTTGATTTCTCTTTGAGTATGATTTCTTTTTTTCTTTTGGATAATATCAAGATTGTTAGTTATTTTTTAATTCAAATTATAAATAACTTAATTTAAATACTAGGGAATTCGGTAAACGTGGAATTAACAAACGTTGTATTTGCATATTGAGTCCGCCATTATGTTGCCATTTTGATAATCCTTTTAGTAACAACACGCGAATTCCTGATTGCACGGATTAAGCTTTTAAGTAATTCAGGAATGTACTTGTGTGTTTGATAATGTTATTAAAATGAGCTGTTATACAGGCGTTTTTGAATATTTTTACATTACTAAGGTTTCCTTTTATAATAACACTAGTTGTTGATCGCGACTTCGTCCACGTGGAATAGAATAAAGTAAAGTAAAACATGGCTTATATTATTCAATGGTAATGTCACTTTATATTGGTGAAAGAATTTTTAAAATCGGCCCGGTAGTTTTTGAGTTATTTCAATACATACAAAAATTCGAAAATACAAATCTTTTTTCTTTATAATATTAGTATAGAAATCAAGCGCACTTGTCAAACAAGTTTTACTCATAAAAGAGGTTTAGGCTAAGCGCCATCTGCGCTCGGCCACCTCAAGCCCGGTGAATCTGTAAATGCCTCTTCAAGGCAAACAGTGACAACTCGGTCACAAAAAAAAATGTCAAACAAGATACCTGTGAATATAATACGTTTAATGTTAAAAAAGTCTATTCACTTTCTTTTACAGACTTGTATTTTAGTTTTGTATTAGTTATTTCACTCTGTGCGGATACGATTAAGGTAATACGGTTGTAAGCTTGGCGCAGTATGAGGCGCTGGGATATGAAGTTGGGAACTAGTACAAACTCGCTAAGCCAGATAAGAGGGAGTATTCTGAATTATGAGTGCGGTTGACTTTTTTATCTCGTAAACTTCACTAATAAATTATAACAAGTTAATACGCTGGATTAAACACGATGATGTGATATATTTTCATCAGAAGCTGTCAGATTAGAGTGTGATGAAAACGTAATATTCCTTTTCAGATCATGTTTTTTTTTACTTTTTTTACGTTCAATACAAATCATACTTCTAACTAATATTATAAATGCGAAAGGTTAGTTGGATAATAGATGTTTTATATTTAATATTGAGCGTCGGTGGTTCAGTGGTCTTGGGTTCGAATCCCGCCATGTACCAATATGATTTTCGATTTTTCGAATTTTCATAAGTACATAATTTACCCCGCATTCTTTCGGTGAAGGAAAACATCGTGATGCAACCTGCACATATCGGCGAAGAAATTCAAAGATATGTGTGAAGTCAACCAACACGCATTAGGCCAGCGTGGTTGACTATGGCCTAGTCACCATAATTTAGGCTCCGAGCCCCTCGATGGGGACGTATAGTGAGGTGATGAAATGATTAAAAATTACCAGAACAGTTCAAAAAGTCTGATTATTTAGAATAGATGTAGAACATAGTCTAGAAGAACACTTACTAATAATTAGCAGAAATCGTCTAAAAATATGTTATGTTACGCGATTTTCACATCGCGAAGTTTAGCAACAAAGGAAACAAATATTTCTATGTCCTCGATACCATAGATAAGTCTGAACTAATCATACTGTATTACCTAAACTGGTTTTGATACTAAAGTTAGGTGTATTCAAACTAACTCCAACGTAATATGTCACAACAATAGTTCTATTCCGTGACCTCTGTTTGGACATTCGATGACCGAACGGCCTCCCTTCGACGCTTCGATAAGCAATCATTCAAGCCAATGGACAAGCTGTAAGGCTGTTATAAATTTGTTCTTAATATTTTGGAACGACTATTGTATTATTTATTTAATATTTCTATATGAATATTTAGATAACAATATGATATTCATTTCTATTATTCGCAGTCTGGCAGCAAAAAGGTTTGTGTAATAATTTTACTACTCGTAATTCATATGCTCCCTATCAAAGTTATCTATTTATATAAAATGTCTATTTATTATTTTTCATATTGGAGCAGTATTTCTTTCGATGACTCTGCCAGTGGGCAACACATCGTAATCGCACAAAGGCGCGGCCGGCTCGGAATTTAGATTAAACGGATCCCTTTTACAAGAGCAATGTAATGTGAAATTCAATCCCTCGTTTTTATTATACGCTTTTGTATAACCTCCGCGCATATGCACTTTGTTTAGAAGAAAAGAAAAATCTCTTTTCTTTTTATAAAACACTAACTGCCTTCCGCGATTTCGCTTGCGAGAAATTTTGTAAAAATGAACAAGTGGCTTACGTTGCATTTCAGAGTAGAATCTATCTTTTCCAAGTTATATTTAGATCTGTTATGTTATATACTAGAGTGAATTTGTGAATCTAAACTTGTGTATTTTTAATATTAACAAGTATTTCAAAAATACATTGATAAGAGTTAATAAAGAAAGATGAAGGTTGATTGTTTTTTATTTTAGTTTTTAAAGAAATAGGAATAAAAAATAAAACGTTAGTTTCAAAACACTCCTCTATAGCGACCTGTACACAGAAAGTCCATTACTTTAACAAACTCGATGCTTTTCAATTACTTGTGCGGACCTGTCGGGTTACACTTATCTACATAACAAACTCTAATGGAATGACATTTTCATATGCGAAATAGATAAAGCATTCATACAAACAATTTACTAAACAATACAACGAAAACAGGTTAACAAAAAGTTTATTTTTAAACGTTTGCGTCATTCGAATCCTCAACGATTAAATTTACATTCTTATTACGATATGTTAAAACTGTAAACTCGTATATTTGCATTTACAATGTACTTTCTAACTTCATGCATAAGTTATATTGCGGAATACTGTTTATGACATAACTCATTCTTAGAAGAGTTGCTTAAATTATTATTAACATGTCAAGACTTATATGTTAATTATGTAGGCTTATTTTGTTTTAAATGACTTTGAGCTTTCAATGTTTATTTAGTGTATACTAACTGTTGCCCGCGACTCCGTCCGCCCAATATTAAGATTAAAAATTAGCCTATAATATGCCCGTCTATGTCAGCTTCCTTTCAGAGAAAGTCCGGTCGAAATCGGCCTAGCTGTTTTGGATATTACCCAGGACAAACGCAGTTTGCAGATAGACAGACGAGACAGACAATTTTTTTTAATACGATTTGCGTTATCAGCAACACAAATAGGATCATCTTCCCGAAATTACTTTTGATATTACAAACAGACATTCTAATTTTATTTAATGTATTGATGTGTTTTTGTAGCAATTCCACATTATCTTTACATTTAAAGTCTAACATGGAACAATTTCCTTTTTCCAATACATGAAATATTAAGTTTATTGTAATTGCGTAAAGCCCCTTTACCATTTTACACACCCTATATGTCATGTTTAGGGGGCTGGATAGGTAATCTAGTAACGAACCTAATTTACGTTCCCTCACTCTGGTTTATTGGAATGTCATTTACATCGTCGAGTTGGTTAATAAGTGAATGGCTTTATGCAAATGCGCCAAATACCTTAAAAGCATATTCAAAATAAATAGAAAAATAGAGGACATTTTAACTTCTGTTTTACAAAGAAGATGGTGCCTAATACAAGGCTCATAATTGTTATTATCTAAGTACTTTAAACGCCTGCATAAATAATTTATTTACTTCTTTTCTCATTCAATATTCCGAAATATCCTGAACAATCAATTTAAAATATTCGGCGCAAGATACTTTCAGAGAGGAATATTAATAAAAAGGAATATAAAAATAATGCTGGCATATCGCTTTGTAAGTAAAACACCTGTATAGTACTTGGTACACACGCGCGGGACATAAATATCTCTGCTCCTAGCTCGCAGATGGTACACTATTACGGGGCTTTGCTGGCTCGGCTGTTTACAGGACACTGATATTTGTGAACGCATAGGAATTTTTATTAAAGGTAGGCGGACTGAATCAACGTTTTGTCCAAATGTAAATTGTTGTTATTTAAATAGTAATATGTATTATTTGTTTTTGTTAATTGAATATAGTTGAAGATGTTTTCAACGAAAAAAAAATTAAGTTTTTTGCTATTTGTATACTAAAATTATAAAGAAAACTTTGTTTGTTTGATTGTAATGAATAAGCTCAAAAATTAATAGGCCGATTTTAAAAATTCTTTCAACGTTACAAAGGTAATTTATCTGTGAGTGACATAGGCTACATTTTTCATTTACTTCTTATTATTTTTAAATTTCACTCGAACGGAGTCGCGGGTTAAAGAAGTCTAAAATAAGAAAATCCTTATTTGTATTTACGTTTATAATTGAACTAAGACTACAAGAGATAGTTTATGTATTTTAATATTTTTAAACAAATTCGATGGATGTTTTTAATTGTTGAATTTTTAAAATAAGCACGATGTTAGAATTTTTATTCTGGACAAAAGTATTTTAATTAAGCAACAAGTTAAGTTCGTCTCCAATGGAGCGGACAACTTTATAAAGAGAAACTTTTCTATTTCTAGAAAGCTCCGAGAGCTGATCACGGAATCTGCAACGAATTTTTAATTAGCACAAACTACTAAAGGAAGCACTTTAAATTTAATTCAGAAATACATTTATATTGAACATTTTTATTTAATCGCAATTAAACTCCGCGAATAAAATTAAGTGATAAGCTCTTAACCTAGTTGAATAATTTGAATATAATATTAATTATTATTAAATCCACGACTTAAAACATAAATTTAATTTCAATAGAACTTCAGAATTTTATAGCTTTAGAACTTGAAGTTGGTTTAAAAAACAAAAATAATAGTTTTATTAAATGAAATTTTATTTACCCTACTATTCGATATTCAAACAAGAAAAAGTATTAAGTTTGAGTTATTGAAATAACCTTAATTATTAAACTAATTATCATCACCAGCTCACTATACGTCCCCACCGAGGGGCTCGAAGCCTACCCTAATATGGGGTGACTAGGCCATAGTCAACCACGCTGGCCAACTGCGGGTTGGTATTAAACTAATAGCGATAAAATAAGTCAAAACACTGATAATTTAGTAAAATAGAGTATTGTCTAGAAATTAAGGTGAATGAATATTTATTTACGACTATCTAGTGGAAACGATATCGTTTATCTAATTAAGGTACAAGTGTTCCAATCTCTCTCCTCTGTAACTTCGCCGCTGATGGATTATCAAATGGCTATGCTATTCTGGATTAAAATCCGAGCTGTATAATTTATTGCATAAAAATATTATGCAACTAGCTGTTCCCATGCGGCTTCATCCGCATGATATTATGAAAATTTTATTTTATTGTTTACATTTGTCAAATTATCAATTGCAAATGTCAAAATGATGACAAACCTTGACAATCTTGCTTCCTTGAAGGCAGCAAATTATGGTCTCTTTCACATATTAGGCTTTTTATCCAAAATATTTACTCCCTAAGTTTATTCGCGTAAAAATATATAGCCTAAAGCGTGACGTAAGTGTAGGGCTTTTTATTAAAAAAATAATTATTCAAAAATATGCTGTAATTGCTGACATCTAAGGCAACAAAGATGTGTGTGTTTACGCTTTACTATAATAGTACAGATTAACTAAATAAATTCATTTGAAACTTATAACATTGATTGAATTAGAAAAGTTCTTTGGAGTAAACATTTCATTTGTTTATATTATATTCCAAATAAACTAAAATGATACTAAGGAAATAATTTAAAAAAAGAAGTTCGATTTAAACAATTAACAGCTTTAAAATAACTATTTATAAATTCTGTACGTAAACTAAAGTTGTGCGGTGCGTTACGAGTCACGTATTCCACATTCCAAAATCTAGGTTTGTATTAATTGTTGAAACAAATTTGTAATTCATAAGACCGCGGCCGCAGCTGCGGCACAACAAATTACCTGATCAATTAGTCTCGACGCGTTGCGCGAGTGAGGCGGGAGGTGTAAAACCTCTAACACAGCAAAAGCGAACCAGTAAACAAAGTATAGCGCAACCTAAATCTAGATAAAGAAACAAAAATAACACGGTATCCTACTCGACCGGTGCCTTATACTATATCCAGACATAAGTTAATTCACTAAAAAGCTTATCTGCTGAAAGATTTACTAAACCGAATCAAATTTATTCAAAACTACTTCTTGTTTGCGATTTCTTGCGCGTGAAGTTAAAAAAAAAATAGCCTGTGGAACTTCCTGATAATGTAGTTTTGTAATAGTGAATTTTTGAAATCGGCCAGGTAGTTTTTGAGTTATTTCAATACATACAAAAATATAAATCCTCTTTATAATATTAGTATCCGAAGATTTAGAAAGGCATCGCTTTAGGTGTGCTACAAGCGTAGCACCGCTAACTGAACTGAAGCTTGCGGTGTTTGCGTAGGCTGCTACGTAGCTACGGATATTTTAAAGTGATTCCCTCGATATTAATATTCTCGCTGGAATGTTTAATTAGAACATTTAAGTACTTATGTATATTAGTACGTGTATTAGTTCTGAAGTGATTTCGAGATCGATCTATAGCTAATGTTGAGTTAAGTGTGGATTAAGTTATTGAAACCTAGTTAATGTTGTTATATAAAATATCTTGTTGGAGAGTAATTGTACCTCAATATAAAACCGTAATAGGTAACTTATTGTTTTAAGAATTGCAAGATTTAATATGACACAACTAATTTTGTTAATAAAGCTTTGTCAATAAAGAGACGCACAGTACAGTCAGCTCCATAAATATACATCGATTTTCAAAACATTAGAAACTTTTATAGTCATTTGGATCTAAAAATGCCAACGTATTTATGGTTAGAAATATACGAACAGATAAGTGCATACAATTTTTTGAAAACAAAGGCGTATAACGGATTGTTAAGTTTTGTAAATGTATTCATACTTGTGCAGCTGACTGTACATTAAGGTGGATGTCTGTTTGATGAAATGAAAGTCTCATTTCGGTCAAGTAGTTCATAAGGTAATATTTCATTTTCTTGAGATAGATGTATATCATGTTGTTCGTAAGAGCCGCGTTAAGTTAATTTATCGGTATAACGCGACGCTGCAAATTAACTCGTTGTGCTAAATTACTTGCGTTCGCTAGTCGCGCCCTCTATGTACGCTCCTGTTTATGTCACGAACGTAAATGGAAATATAATTAAGCTTATGCGAACGTCTGTGAATAACTTAGCGGTTGATAGAAAATTATAATTAAGTTGTACAAATATTTATAAACTTAGTGTTCTTTATGAAGGAGAAAAATAAAGCAGAACTGAAGACTGAACTGCTAGAAGACTAAGCAACAATAAGCTAAGAATTATGTTCACCTTTTTGGTGATCTTCAGAAGGTAGAATACGACTAACAGTTCTTAATTGACAATAGTCATAAGTTAAAATAGTATCTTTTCACCGAAACACTTGAGAAATAAACACGCTGACGAAGTCGCGGGTAAAAGTAATGTGTACGTTTTATTCGTTTAATGAAACAACTTTTGTTACGACTTTATTGTTGGCAATTTGCTTAAACGAACTTGATAATTCCCACACTAAAAGCAATGAAAATAATGCAATACAAAAAATGTTGCCAACAAAAAATATTTCCATAAAGTAACAAAGAAAATACGTTTTCACTAGCTTTATTAAAGCGATCCATGCGGTGGCATTTAACAGAGTACATTTCCAGTCTGGCTATTTTAATATAATGTATACGACTGCGTGCAGGGTTGTCAAAACCATTTAAACAACATATCATTTAAACACATTTCTGAAACAAAGAAAAACACTTAAATGTATAACAAGATAAGTAAATGTTAAATTTTTATACGGTTCCCGCGAAATGAATTTTGCATGGCATGTTTTTGTAACTTCCGCACTTGTTTGGTTTTCTACATTCAGTAAAAGTTTTTTTGTTCGTTCGCAGTCAAAGAACAATGACCGGCCGCGGTGAATACCGCGCAGTCGACAACCCTCACTCCACAAAAGGCTAGCATTTTAATTGAAACGCTCAGATATGTCCCTCGTAGTTTTATAAACGAACTTCATAATATTAAAAAATATATGTTTTTATTTTGTTTCTATATTTTGGGGTGTTTACTTTCATCATTTTGCTTGCATTTAAATGCAGTATTATTTTGAAAGTTCTTTGCTCTTTTTCCACGATTTTATAGCGATGAGCGAACAATTATATTTACAAATACCAGAATGTTTATTTTTTATGTTTTTTTTTTACGCATTTAGTATGATTATAAAGTGTTAATTGTAAGAGTCCACTTAGGTAAATAAGTTTCGCTTCTACTTTTATATTTCCACTAAATGCAAAAAAATTTGATAAGCGCAACATTTCTATTTTTTTATCTAATCGTTTTCAGTTACAATATTAGTAAAACGATTTTTTTTATATCATAATAACACTTCAATCAAACGTAGTCGTTTGGAAAATTTTATTAGGCGCATGAAATAACTTAGTTTTCGCAACAACAAAGAGGTTCATTAACATCACAATAGGTTTCGAGAGTGCTGTCCCCTACCAATATAACTCGCAAAAAATAGTCACTTCGTACGTGTTGATTGTGTTTATTACTAGCCGGAGGCGAGCGGCTCGACGAAATAATTTCCCCAAATGACGTTCAGACATCAAACGACGGGAAGCGCCGGTAATTGCCCTCTCGCGATATAAATTGGCGGAGTGTACCGCCAGTGGGTGGCTTGCGGTATTTACTTTCGGTCTTCGAAACTACATTCCAAATTTCTAACTTCATAAATGATATGTAAATTTAAATTTCATGTTGGCAAAAGTTACCTAGTTTTTGCTATGTTAATATTGATTTTTTTGGGCAAATGAATTAATTAATGGATATTAATCAAACTGAAGATTGAAAGGGCGTAAAAAATCGTAGTAATGTTTTAGAATAAAAAAGAAAAGCGGCACGAGCAATAAAAAATACGAGATTATTACTAAAGATATGAGAGGTCCCTAATTAGGTAAAATCAAGTGTAATGTAACACTCGAAAAATAAATATTAATCGAGTTCTTACTGTAATTTCAAATCGAGTTTCAATAGTAGGTATAGTAACACTGGTGCAAATGAGGTTTGGCGATAAAATCCGCCCGCCCAGCGACCGCGACGCAATTACTGCGCAGCGGCGGGGCGGCGCATGTTGTTCAGGAATTTATGATGGGTGCGTGTGGACCTAGACTGCGCAGCCCGCAGGAACTCCCGCTGTGCGTATGTATCGATAAACGTGTTCAATCAGTAGGTGTACATCACTAGTATGAAACATTTCTTCATTTTCAATACAACGCACTCTAATTTTTAAATGAGGTGCTCGGAGTCTATCTTATGTCTTACCTTATGGTGACTATGCCATAATCGACTTACATATCTTTGAATTTCTTTGCAGATATATTCATATTCTAATGTTTTCTTTTAAAAATAATAACAAAACGGACGCACAATTAACTAAGCAATCGCAAACTGTTGTCCGTCTGTCAAGTCAATTCAACTGTTTAGTTGCACAACTAAAAATGGAGTAGTGTGTTCACCTCAGTTGTGCGATAGTTTAGTCAAAGATGTGCGTGCTCTTAAATTTAAATTAATTTCTCACAGCCTGAAGAATCTTAAAGTAATGTTGAATATTTACAAATACTTGATGAATAATATATCGAAAAAGTTCTACGTTGCTGTTTCTCACAAACATGACAATGGAGGACAATAATAGCTTAATGCGAGCTAATGTCCGAGCGCCGGCGCCTTGCGTCGCGAATGTATTTGCATACGTCAGCTGTGAGCGTTTCATTTCATTATCTAGTTAGGGTTATCACAAAATGCACTTAAATACCTCCTATTAATCTATTCGGCTGTAAAATGTAAATTAAATTAGTACTTTGTTCTCACGTTTAAAGTGTGCACACCTGAAACTAATCTATCGGACAACTTTTTAGTCTCGCTTTGATTGCTAAGAGCTTAGGTATATATAGGTGCGCACACTATTAGATTTTTAGTTGTGCAAATAAACAATTGAATTTGTTGCGAAACAATCGACAATCGCCCAACAGTTGTATAATAGTTTAGTCAAAGGTGCGTCCGCTCTTAGTTATTGATGGCCATGAAAACTATACTCTTGAAATACATAGTGCTTTAACCAGAGTTACAACAAATTTGATAGTTCTTATAAGTAGTTTCTTTTTAATTAGTTGGTTTTAAGGCTGTATTTGGTAACGTTGATTTGACGTGTGAGTGAGGAGTAGGCAAACATCATCGGTCATTCCATTACGCATCCGAAAGCAAAGTCCGATAACCGATATCGGCCCCGAATAGCGCTCGAGGGCCCTTACGCTTTGTCCGAATTTTGGGATTCACCTACGTTCCGAGTTTACATCTGGCAAATACGATTGCATTTGAAGAAATACCAGCGATTGTAGTTCAATATTTCTAGCACACTAAATTACATTTTATCAGTTTTAAGTAGATTTGAAGACTAGCTGTTGCTTCCGACTTCGTCCACGTGAAATTTAAAAATATAGCATACGTTACTCAGCAATAAAAACTTTAATAGTGAAATGTTACAGAGTTATTTCATTGCATAAAAAAATGCAAATATTTCATCTTTATAACATTAGTATTGGTAGGTTTATGATTCAGGTCTTAAAGTAAAAGAAGTATTTGTTATTTTTAAGGCTTTATCGTTATATTTCTAATGTGATTATTATTTCTTAAAAAAAAAACACTAGCAAAGTAACATTGTTATTTGCATATCTCAATTGGGACTCTTTTTAAATCTCATTTTATTAGATATTATATTAGAATTACGAATTCAAATCCTTCGAAAATCTCAACAGAAACGTGTGTGTAAAATAACCTTGATGCGGGTTGAGGTAAACAAATTTTAATCAGCGCCCTCCGGGGCAAGCAAACCGAGTTACGTTCCTATTTACATAGTAAGTGAATATAACTCATGGGAGATTCGGCCCAATCTTGTCTTGTTTATTCACTTAATAGCTACGGTTAATATCGCAGGAACTAACTCGCTAGTTATAACGTATTCACTGTTGAATTAGTTAACTACTGAAATAGAGCGACGCCACAAGTGAATTATTTTAGTTTACGATATTAGTAAATGTTTGTTTTCGTTGACTTAGTTATTATTTGACGTGATTTTACAAATAATAAACATAGTTATTGTCGATATATCTGTTTATTGAATATCTTAGAACTAAAATAAGTGTTAGTCAGATGTAATTTAGGTTTGAAAACAGTGCTTGCCACAAAAAACTAAATGTAAACAAAATGTAATTTCAATGAACTTTAATCTTGTCACTGTTATTTTGACAATATTTTCGGTCCAATTCCAGCCTTAAGATTTGTTTTTACATAACGATGTCATTCTCAAAAATAAAAACAAAATTAAGAGCCTGTCCCACCAAATTGTAAATAGTCTGATAACAATCCATTGTGTAAGTTTGTGATGGAAATATCGGATTTTGTTACCTTATCTGACAGTGACGTCATTAAGCTATCAGCTTTCAGCCAGTGGTGGGACAGATAAATAAATTATGTCTTAAATGTTCAAGTGTCAACAATGAAAACGGTAAGTACGAATACAAATGTTAACCTAATTGTAATATTTAAGTTTAGTTTGCAAATACTGTATATTGTTTCCTCGATATACATTATTCAGTGACACGCAGCCTTCGTAATTTACACTCCGCTTGGGAAATTCGTCGTCGTGACACCACTTCCGCTGTCATGCCGGCGGTAGACTTAGCGCGGGAAATTATTTGTCATTCAGAATACCACCCCGACTTAAGCAGTTAATATTAACTAAGATTCGCGGAGAGTATGTAGGTATATAACTTTAATAATGATTTCATTTATTCTATTACTAGCCGTTGCCCACGACTTTGTCCGCGTGGAATTAAAAACAGTAAAGAAATAGCCTATGTGACGTAGCTTTAGGACGGTGAAAGATAATCGGCCCAGTAGTTTTTGAGATATTTCAATACAAATCTATTTAATCCTCATAATATTAGTATAATATGGATTAAAAAAAAGAGATTTTTATCGAAAAGGACTACCTTGTTCAATAAAATGACATGAACATTACGCATATAATGTAATAAAATAAAATAATAAATAAAAATTTGCCGATATCTCTACAACCACCTTGAATGGGAAGAGTAAAGGTTACACAGAAAAAATAGTAATTACATTTCTCAAACATCCTTTGTCATATCCTATTCTTCATAGAAAGTGTTAGGAATTGAGAACTGAATAATATTGTATTATCTGTTCAAGATCGATTACAAATTAACCGAAAATTGTAAGAAAATAGATCGAAAATGGACCTTGTGTAAAATAAAATAAAACTTAGCAGTATTTGTTAAACATTCGCCGGAAAATGTGAATGATCAATACATATTGAATGTCTGAATATTCTCGTATGTAACAGAGGGTTTATCACGACTTGCATAACATCTGCGAGAATGTATTCGTAACGCCATCGAGAAAAGTATGAAAATTGTTAGAGTACTTTACGCCCGGTAGGAGCGCTGCACAAATCTAATACAAATTTTGTCGATTACGTAACGAAAACGATATCACGAATATTCGTGATAAACCCTCTGATGTTTGTACAATTCGACGTCGGTTTTAAAAACAGTATTACATTAATGAACCCGCAATGAGTGCACCTAAACAAAAGCTTGCGGATTATCGTTTGTACTGAAACTAACGCGATACAAAACATAATAGTTAGTATTCGCATTTCGTGTACTTTGTTTTATTTCATTAATTTATTTGTTAAAGAAAGAGAGATAAATTGAAAGGCAACAACAAACAGTATTCATTATATGGGAGTCACAGCCATGTTATGCTTTAATAAAATATAGTCTTCATTACCTCTTATGTTTTCTTCCAATTTGCACAAAATAACCTTACCAACATTGCCGTCGTGTCGTCGAGCTAATGCAACACCCTTATTTTTGACATCCGACTACTATCCGATTATTAACATAACAAGCACAATTACATTTTAAAACCATGACATAAATATTTTAAAAAACGCTTTTAATCACCATTACAAAGTTATATCGTTATTTCAAACTATGACCAATGACATTGATTTATAGCACAGACTAAATAACCTTCAAGAGTACAGAATACATCAAAATAGTTAAGAAGCTAACAATTACATTATAATACACAGATTCTATTATAGATTGATTGAAGACAAATTTCTTCTAAATACAATAATAGTCATCATCTCCCCTGCCTTATCCTACTCCCGTAGGGTCGGCGCACCGGGTTTTCCTCCTCCAAAGCATTCTATCATCCGTCATCTCAGTCATCACTCCCTTCTTGATCATGTCACCTTTCACGCAATCCATCCATCTCTAAATACAATAGTATATTTAAAAATAACAAGTTTTATAAGCATAAACGGTTAAAAAGAAATACAACAAAATTAAATTGCAGAAAAACAGAAGGTGCTTATTTAACTTTTCGGGTAATATTCAAGCTTGTTTCAGTTCTAACAAAACAAATAAGTAGTACTCATAACGAGTAAAATACCGTCTTCGATAAAACGCAAACAAATTGGTCAACAAGTTGCAATTTCTGTCCCGGTGAAGTTTCCGAATTGGTTACAGTTGCAGTCACTAACAAAATGATTGAAAATGCATTTTAAGAGCTTTAAAACGGTACTTTCACAAGTAATATACAGTGACTATACTTACTTATTTATAAACTAGTTTTAAACTTAATTAAAAGAGTGTACTAGATTTTTTATTCTTTATTTGATAAAATAAGGAGTTAAAGGTTAGCATGGTATGGGCATGTTATGAGGGATGAATCGCATGTAACAAGAAGAACGTTAGTTATGAATGTGAAGGTACACCGGTAGAGGTAGACATAGAAAGAGATGGATGTATTGCGTGAAAGGTGACATGATGGAGAAGGGAGTGATGACTGAGATGACGGATGATAGAGTTATTTAGAGAACGAAAATCCAGTTCGCCGACCGTACGGGAGTAGAATAAGGCAGGGGAGACGATAATGTGGACTAGATTTTATATTCTTTATTTCTTTGACAAGATACATTTATTTTAAAACATTCAAAAAAGATGGAAAGTAACTTTATATTTCAAGTGTTGTTGATAAAGGAGTTTAATCTTTAAAAACATGATCATAATGAGACGTGAATACAAAGAGAATAGAAAATAAAACTGCTCGTATCAACGGACGTGTTTAGAAAGTCAAGACCAAACCCTTTGATCCTTTCCAACACATTGCGAATACGTGATATTAATGCATTACACTAGTTAAATAAACCTGAGATATAGGGAATAGAAACAATCAATACTAAACATGGATTTAATCTTACTAATAAATGCGAAAGTTTAGATGTATGGATGTTTGTTAGAGTTTGTAGCCTAAACGGCTGAACGAATCTGGATGATATTTACTCGTGTCTCGTGTACCGTTTCATATCTGATGTAGGTAACCTGTAATTTGTCGGGTTATGTTATTGTACATACTTAAGTTAGGCGGATTATACATCTCCAACCTAAAGCTCGTGTTTTATTTCGTAAACTAACATGTACCACATGTGATATGTTTTCGACACACAATGGCGACGCGTTGAAAATGCGATTCATTGTTTGTAGGCGCTATGGATTGGATTGCGCTTGTTGTTCTTGCAGCGGCCGGATCTAGATCAATGGGGAATGACGTCATTGTTCACGAAAACTTGAATAAACCTGAATCAACAGTATTGTGACTATTTTGTTATCTGTGGCATTAAGAATTTTGAGTAAGAAGTTTATTTCTGGATAAAAAAAATAATTTAAGTAATAGTCAATTTACTAATCTTATTTCTCATGTTATAAATATTATGCCAAAGTTTAGATGGATGGATGTTTGTTAGAGTTTATAGCCTAAACTATTTAACGGATTTCGATGAAATTTGTCATAGATGTAGAGGATAGTCTAGAAAAACACATGGGCTACTTACTTTTGTTTTTTTTTATGCGAACGGAGACGCTGGAGAAAGCTAGTATAAATAATGTCCATTGTTTGTATGGAGATTGTATGCAGCCTCATCTAGTGCGATAGAATGCTCTGATATAATTGAACAAAAGGCTGGTACGCTCTAATGTGCCAAAGCATACCATTGTGTTAATGTTTCGAACCGATGCACATGTGTAGAGGCTTTAGTTATTTTATTACGTTAACGGAACTAATATATTTTAACGCTAAATCGTACAACAATAACACGATTTAACTAATCTAATAAAATATACAACTGAGTTCAATAATGTAAAAAAAAAACAAAATTAAACATTGAATTTAGATCTCAACTGTAAATTATGAAAGTGTGTTCAGCTTGTTTGGATTTATGTTATTCAAAAAAAAAAGTTTGATAAATGCGTAAATGTAAATTTTAATTTAAAAATACCTCATATTCCAAGTAGCATTTAAATAACATGACTTCCGTGTACGTAATAGTGTGGCAAACATTTGGCAACAAAAGCCGAGACAAATTTCCCAAGCGGAGTGTATCTCAAACTGTGAGGTGAGCTCCGTTACTATATAACTCGGCTGCGGAATTTACGTGCGAACTTCAATATGTTCATTTCAAATTGAAAAACATGACATAGAGCGTGCACACCTGAAAGTAAACTATCGCACAACTGTTTAGTCTTAATTTGATTCCTATGTTCTTATATGATGGTCACACTACTCGATTTTTAGTAGTGAAACAAAACAGATAAATTGTTTGCTAAACAATTGACAATCGCACAACAGTTACGTTTAACGTGCGATAGTTGATAGTTTGCGTTTTGTATTTTGTAGAACTCTCCTGACACATATGAGAAGAGTCCTCTAAAAGTGTCCAATACCATTCTATGATGCGAGCAAAATTTGAACGTAATTTTATTGCAGCAGTTGTGAGCATTATCCACGCGTTATTATATTACGGCTTTAAGCTATTTCCGTCCACTATGCAAATTGGGTTCATAAGTTCGTTTGTCAGTAGCTGAGAGTGCGTTGATTAAAATTCATGTTGCCGAAACCCTTCGCCGGCTCGTGTACG
>NW_013525916.1:846056-852129 GCF_000836215.1 Papilio polytes
ATGAATCCCACGGGAACCGTAACTTATCCCGGAAAAAAAGTAGCCTATGTGTTCTTCCCGACTATGCTCTAAATCTGTGCCAAATTTCATGGAAATCCATTCAGCCGTTTAGGCTACAAACGCTAACAAACATCCATCCATCCATCTAAACTTTCGCATTTATAATATTAGTAAGATAAGATTATAATAATTTTATGTTGAATCTTTCTGATTAGAATATGTAGCATCTAAATTCTAAACAATATACTTATAGCGAGGGCACACCTCTGACTAAACTATCGCAACTATTTTGCGATTGTCAACTGTTTCGCAGCCCATTCAATAGTTTAGTTGCACAACTAAAAATCGAGTAGTGTGCCTCCATATAAGCTCACAGGAAAAGCGTGACTAAACAGTCGTGCGATAGTTTAGTAAAAGATGTGCGCGCTCTTATTCTGTACAATCAGTGAAACAGACGATCTTTGAACTTGTACGTAGTATGGTTAGCACTCGATGCGTTATTTGCACAGCGTTACATCCTGTGATCAAACGACAGCTCTTTGTTGAATCTTGTGCAATGTATGCGTAAATAATACATCAAAAGCCTTTAGTTAGTAACTCTTTGAATATGAACGAGTGTGAATCCGATTGCTAGATGGATGTTTTATTTTCACTTCGTTGGTTTTGAAACAAATGTATGTATAACTTATTGTTTTACTGACCTACTCAGAGTAGTTTAATGATAATTATTAGTCTCTATTGTACCTAGGTTAAGTGTAGATATATAATAATACTGCTTAATACTCAGTGCTTGTGCTAGTTAGTGCTTTTATGTACTTCCTAAGCCTGTAACATTTTTTGTTACACCCTTTTTGCAAATTGAAACTGAATTTAATCTGAATAAATTTGATTGTTATTTACTTTGGGTTTGAGGAGGTTTATAAGCAGCGCCAGTGGTGGAGAAATTGAGGAGCAAAAGGTTAGCGTGGTATGGTCATGTTATGCGACGAAACGATGGGGACATAAACCAGAAAGTGTTGAGATTGAATGTGGTCTACAAAGGTAGAGGAAGAATGAATAAAGTTTGGATGTATTGTGTGAAAGAGGATATGCTTAAAAAGGGTGGTTTCAGATATGACGGCTGATAGAGATGTATGGAGCAGCACATACTGTGCCGACCCTCCGTAAGGGATAAGGGCAAGTGATTGATTACTTTGAATATTGTTTCTTTATGAATACTTTCGTATAACAGATAAAAGTTACTGCGCTACAAAAGAGTTAGAGAACGGATATAATCTGCCTTTATCCGTATTAATGAGGTTTGTTTGATGAATAACAGCGTTATAAAGTGCTTTGTTCGCTTTTATGATTCTTTTTTGTATTGATATTTAATTTTTGTATAACAAGCCGTGTTAAGTTGGATACAAGCTCATAAGTTTAAAAAAGGGGATTAATTGGTAAATCATAAAAGTTATGTTAGTTCTGAAATAAATGTCTTCATAACAAAAGAATTCAATCTAATTTTAATGTCTTTATCCATTCATCTATCTATCCCCACTAAGGGGCTCTGAGCCTACTCTAAGATAGGTTACCTAGTATGGCCTAGTGCCATAGTCAACTACGCTGGTCCAATGATGGTTGATTGACTTCATATCTTTGAATTTCTTCGTCGATATGTGCAGGCATCACGATGTTTTCTTTCATCGTAAGAATGTCGAAATTATGTACATTTAAAATTCGAAAAATTAAAAACCACAGTTCTCACAGGATCTGTAGATTACAAGTCAAGTCCTACCCCTGAGCTACTAACGCTCTCATTGATTATACAAAAACACTTAGGATCTGTCCCATTACTGGCTGATAGAGGCTCAAATAGCTTAAAAGTGACGTCACTGTCAGATATAGATTTGTTAGAGTTTGTAGCCTAAACGGCTAAACGGATTTTAATAAAATTTGGTATAGAAGTAGAACATACTCCGGAAGAATAGATCGGCTACATACTTTTGTTTTTTTTTTATTCTTCGCGGACAGAGTCGAAGGCGAAAGCTAGTGTAACATTTCTGAAAAATCAAGAAACATAACATATATTGCATATGACATAATTATTTTAATATAAGTCATCAAAATAGTGTTAAGCCAGTAAGCGAGAGTCAGCACTGAATAAGAATTGAAAATAAAACTGCTCGTATCAGCGGACGTGTTTGGAAACTCAAGATCAAACCCTTTGATCCCTTCTAACACATTGCGAATACGTGATAGTAATTCGTACATAAATCTAACTTACAATACTTAGATCAATTAGTTTTACTGAAGACAATAAGTTTAATATAGTTTAAACTATAAGTGGCCATATTGAACAACAGATGGCGCTAAAGAAAGGCGCACCATCTGTATTATAATTAACACTGGCCACTGACAATCCACCAAGATAAGAAAAAATAATAAAACCAAAGAGTGCAAGATGTGATACGAAGAAAGTAACAACGTAACTGTGATCTTTTTTTAATAAATTGTGTAAAAAGTTTACATTTATTAGAGCAAAATCTGAATAAAACATATCAAGAAAAATTATGTGCCTTTTTTATTTAATTTATCAACAAACATTTCTGTTTTAATAAACTTTAATGTATATTAGTATCTGAGGTTTGTTTGAATACAATAGTGAATAGCTTTGTAACAATATGCGACGGTATCAAATCAATCGGACGTAAAGATATGATTCTGATTCAATGTAATACAGAATTTTGCTCAACACAATATAGTTTGGTAACATATAGAGGTAAATAAATAAAAAACATCAATTTATATTAACTTTAACCATAAAATAAAAATAATGCAATTTAATATTATCGTCATAATGTTTGTCAGTAAATTATTTTCATAAAAGTAAAAATATCCCCTCAGTCGTATAAAAGATCTTAAAATTACAATGTTGTATAAAAAGAGATTTTTCGTAATGAATAAAAAACAAGCTCGGAATAAATTTAATTTACCAATTTCGCCGCTTAAAACAACCCAAATCGGAATAAGAACCTCGAAATTCTGTAAACATCACAACGGACGAAACATTTGCAAGTTAAATTCGTTTTCGTTAAAAGATACACTGATAAGGGTTTTATTATTATTTTTGTATTTACAAAAAAATTAAGGTGAGTTATTTAAAAAGTACTGTAAACATAAAACGGTAAAACTTTACTGGTAAAACCTTACCAAGTGTATCAGCGATATTCTTGCTGTTGAAATATGACCGCCAGTTCCCAAACTGCTGTTCTCTTCTTTTCCAATAAGAGTAAGAGAGATGGTCATATGTTTATGTACCTATCTTTTATCAGTTAACCCGCGGTAACATTTTCGTGTTCAGGGTAAGTGACATGCAGACAGTCTGAGAACATTACGCCTGGGAAATCTTCGCCGTTCTTTACTCCTGAGCCTTTCTATATGTTACTATAAAGAATTGACTTGCATTTATGTTATATTTGGATGAAAAATAGTTGCACTACTAATATTATAAATGCGTTTAGATGGATGGATGGATGGATGTTTGTTAGACTTTGTAGCCTAAACTGCAGAACGGATCTCGATGAAAGTTGTCATAGATGTAGAGGATAATCTGGAAGAACATAGGCTATTTACTGTTTTTTTTTAATATCACGCGGACGGAGACACGGGTGAAAGCTAGTGAGTAAATAAATATGAAAAAAATTAGTTAGAATATTGACTGTTGAACGTAAACTTGTATCCGTTTCTTGTATATTTTACGCGACAGTAGTATAAGTTTTATGTCTGTCGTTGCCAGTGCAATGAGATGTGAAAGTTGTTATGTCTGTCGACTCCGTTTGTTTTAAAAGGATGAGATTAGCTTACGTTTGCAGTGCTGGAGGGTATTGAAGCTTTTAACTTGTTGATTATTTCCAGCTTGCGTTTTATCGAAGCGAAGGGTTTATTAGTCGATATAAATAGCTGCCGTTTGTTTTACAAAACACGATGAGATTTAAGATAGAATTTCCTTTGTGAAACCGTTTGCTTTTGTAGAACTGTTGACTCTACATTTATTTCTTCGATTTTGTATTGTTTGCAATTGAATTTTTAGAATCGGCAAAGGGGAAAATATGTGGAAACGCTGTCTTTTCCTTTATAGTATTACTGCTTTAAAAATGCAAACCAGTAGACTGTAACAGCAAGTTTATAGTATAAAAGGTTATAGGGATTTAATCTTTCTTTTATCTTTTTTATAAATAGTCCCTTGTCACTTTTAGAATCATGTAAAAGGGACTACTTTATAAACGTTTTTGTTTGGATTATGTATTTTAACCTGAGTAAGGTTTTCATTCTAATTTATTTAATACTAACAGATATAAAAGTGTTTTAATTAAAATTTTCCATTTGTTTGGTCAGCTCAAAGTAATTTATCCAAATAGAAAAATTTCAAATATTTTTTTGACATCTCTTTGTGTTTGAATTTGCGATTGCTTTTGGAATTTCGATTATGTTTTAATATTCCCTATTCATTTGTTATAATTAAAATATGGCCTTTTAAATCTTTTGTTCATATTATACACTAGCTGTTCCCATGCGACTTTATCCGCATGAAATAAAAAAAAAATATTTTATTGTTCACATTTGTCAAATTATCAATTGCAAATGTCAAAATGACATGACATGATGTCAAACCATGGCAACCTTGCTTCCTTGGTGTTGGCAACAAGTTATGGTCTCTTTCCCACATTAGGGTTTTTATCCATAATATTTACCCATAAGTTTAACGGCGTGAAAATATATAGCCTAAAGCGTGACGCAAGTGTAGAGTTATTTAAAAAAAAGGAGTTATTCGAAAATATGGTGTAATTGCTGACATCTTAGGCAACAAAGAAGTGTGTGTTTACGCTTTATTATAATAGTATAGATAGATAAAAAAACATCATACTTACATTTATTAGTTTTTAAAATGGTAGTTAAATCTTGTGATAGAATGCTTTAGTTGGTTAACAATTTTTACCGTAGCTATGAAGAGCTTGGATTATTTTTCTTAAAATCAAATTCAATAACATTACAATAATATTCAGATGTACTTGAATATCTGCGACGTGACCTTTTAAGTGAATTTTTCCGTTTTCTATAAATTGAAAACGTGCTCAGTCGCCGCCGGGCGTAATGTTATCGACTTGCGGATTTCGATGTGTCCATTGAATAACTACGATTCAGATTTCTAGCTTTTAATAAATTCACGTTTAAGTATTGTAAATGATCCTTTTTATATATATTAGCTATCAAAAATACAAACTTATAGATTAACTAGCTGTTCCCGTGCGGCTTCATCTGCATGACATTGTAAAAACTTTATTTCCTTGTCTACATTTATCACATTATTAATTGCAAAATGACATGACGTGATGACAACCTTGCTTCTTTGATGTTGGCAGCAACTTATGGTCTCTTTCCCACATTAGGGTTTTTATCCAAAATATTTACCCCCTAAGTTTAATGGCTTGAAAATATATATCCTAAAGCGTGAAATAAATGTAGGGCTGTTTATTAAAGAAACAATTATTCAAAAATATGCTGTAATTGCTGACATCTTTGGCAACAAAGAAGTGTGTGTTTACGCTTTATTATAATAGTATAGATAATACAATATCATATGAAAATTACTTCTTGCTTTCAAGAGAAAGGTGAATGAATATTTATTAAATTAGCGCGTACCATCCTTTCACCACATTACCACTTAACTATAGGTGACGTGGTCAAGCGTTGATTTTAAAAATCATAAAAAAAATATGTCTTAAGATGCTTTTTTGTTTCAGTATGCCATTTACGTACTACGAGCTGTTGCCCGCGACTTCGTACGCGTGGTATTAGAAAACATACAAACTATATAAATTACAAAAAGCTACGTATCCCTCGGGAACCGGACATTTCTCGGGGATGAAGCTTATCCCATGTGTACTCCAGACTGTTTTATATCTGTGCCAAATTTCAATAGGATATGTTGAACCGTTGCAGACTGATCGAGTAAACATTAAAAAACTAAATTAATGAATCCCACGGGAACCGTAACTATTCCAGGGATAAAAAGTAGCCTAAGTGTTCTTCCAGA
>NW_013525916.1:852165-864042 GCF_000836215.1 Papilio polytes
CTACAAACGCTAACAAACATCCATCCATCCATCCATCCATCTAAACTTTCGCATTTATAATATTAGTAAGATCTACTGCATATACAATAGATTTTCATGTTTCCGATTCGTGTCCTTTTAGTTAGAATTCATTGTTTTCCTTTCCTTTCTTAGTAATGTAATATCGATCTATATAGCCGGTCATATTTCGCTCAGTCATGACGTACCCGTCGCGGCTTTAAGCGCACAAATTCTAATCAAAACCCCAGCGGCTGACGTATTAAATTGTGAACATTATTCACAGGCAGAACTGTAACTAACGGCAGAGGCTTAACTGCAAACAACGGATATAAGAACCTTTGACTCGGGTTTGAGTCAAAGCGACTGCTAATAAAAGTTTCAAAATCACTGCAATCAGACTATAAATATTTAGTTAACCCTGAATTCGATAGTGATCAAAGTGTCAAGTAATTATAAAATATCTACTTAACTAGTTTAGTGAAAAAATACATGAGATTTTGATTTTAGTGTGTTGGTAATATTTTTAAGCTACAAAAACTTCGTCGAATTAAGGTTAAGCAGTCTCTCAAGCATTAAATAAACATTTAAGCTCTCTGAGTACACCAGTAGAAATAGAATGAACGTGTTAAATAAAGTTTTGTTGATAGATACACAGCAAGGAAGATTTATTTTTATTTTTTTGACGAAGAATGTACATATTGTATTTGTTATGTTAAAATAATACGCAATACACAATAACAAGATACGGTGAGAAATATATGAATGCACTCAGAGTAGACCAGTTTAAACGCAATAAAGATGAAACTGTTCATTTTATTTCAAACGGAAGTCAGACTTTTAGGTAGAGTGCTGTAGCCACGAACAAACGGTCCGTCTCCATATACATATAGATAAAATATTAAATTGAATAATACTAGCATTTGGAAGCTTAGGTTAGTCTTTTATTGAATACTAGATGGCGCTAGTTACTCGAAATTATATACGTCTCTATTACTTCTTCTAGTCATAACGAACTAGAAACTACAAACTATCTTACATTATATAATTAAAGTTATCACTAAGAACACACGTTTGACTTAACTATCGCATAACTGTTTAGTCACTTTGATTCCTATAAGCTTATATGGACGCACTACTCGATTTTTAATTTGCAACTAAACAGTTGTATTGGCTGCAAACAATCGACAATCACACAACAATTATAGTCAAAGGGTTGCCCGCTTTAAATCAATACGCTATTAATATTTCGAATTTTTCACTTACATGGTTTCTTACATCTCAATAAGATTGTATAACTAGTGTTAAGTGTTCGTATTTTCTTGAAAAACCCTAAATTGAATGTATCTTTGCATCCGTAATTAAAATAATCCTTTACTGTGCTAATTAATCAAGATTCATTACAACACTCGCAATGTAGACTTCTGATAAAAGACACCAGTGTGAGAACACAATAGCTTAGTATTCCATGTCAGCGAACATCCATTGTGTATGCTCTTTGACATCTCTGTTGTGTTAACAACAATTATTTCAATAAAAAATAGGTCGTTATAAAAGGTAACTAAGAGAGGTAGACAACTGTAACCAATTAATCTATAATAATATAAAAAAAACATAAACATACTACTTTGTGGTATGCATCAACAATCACAGCATATTTTTGAATAATTCTTTCTTTTATAAAAAGCCTTACACTTACGACCCGCTTTAGACTATATGTTTTCAAACTATTAAACTTAAAGGTAAAGAAATTAGATAAATGAGTTTAAAAGAATAAAAAAAAGGTTATAAGAATAAGTTTGAAAGAACACAGAGTGTTTACTAAGTTTTTTTTTATTCCGCGCGGACATAACCGCGAACAAAAGCTAATTATTTTTTTTTACAATAATATCAGGTAGAGTTTTATGTAACTGATATTCGAAAATTACCGTCGTAGTGTTATTTTGTAACAACATTTAATAAATAAAACTTGCAAAATACAGGAAGTAAAACAAATTCAGCAATAAAACGACAAGGCATCATTGACAATGTATAGGGAGGACTCGAACCGCGTTCAGTCGACACTCGTAAACAATTGCCAGCTCCAGCCGGAACACAATATGAGTTTCGATCAAATGAATATAGTTCACGAACTGTATTGTGAAAAACTATGCAATCGACAAACAACTGACATACAATAAAGTCAAACACATAACATTATCTAGGAAGATTTAATGTTACTCAGTTATTAATGTAATCAAAAAACCGTTGAAAAACAGTTTGTGATTACCTTACAAGTTAATCGATTGGAAATAACAACAAAATACAGAATAAACACACAAACAGAATGAAATTGAAAAAAAATGGTTTCACTAGAAAAAAATTCAATACTAAAATTCGAATGCATGCGAATTTCGTTTGAGCTCAACAAATATTGAGCAAAAATAATGAACATCGAGTTTCAAATATCCATTTTACGACGCCTGATTTGTTCAAAGTTCAAAGTGCTCGAAGCCCGTGAGAAATTAATAGTTCGTGATATAACAATATTTTTCTTCAATCCATTGGGAACGCTTGGTTTATTTCACACTCACTGTTACCCGCGATTTCGTCCGCGCAGTATTAGAAAACATACGAACTATAAAAATAACTACATTTCGTAAAAATTTCAATTGCAAATGTCAAAATTCAAATTCTTAAAAATTTATCAATCACTTATTTTTTTTTCAAATTCCAATTTTTTAATTAAAAATACAAAATTTTGTAACAATAATTATAAATACTTTTCATTCATCACTAATTGCAAAAGAACTAAAAATGATTTTATTTTTAAAATGTTTCCTTATTTCAAAATACAAAAATCATTTTTTATTACTAATAATTAGCTCAAAAAAAGAATTTCATTTTAAAAATTAAGCCACCATTTAAATTATAAATATTAATAAATCATGTTCAATCATTGTGACAGCAAATTACAAAAGAAATAAAAATAATTCTATTTTTAAATTATCTTCCATTAATGTTTACCAAAAAATGATTTAACATTTTTAAATGTTTCTCATTTTATAATACAAAAATATTTTCTATTTTTAATTAGCTGAAATAAAGATCATTTTAAAAATTGACAATTGATTTTAATTTAAAATTCTATTTCGTTTTTCACTTCAAAATGTTTTTGTTAATATTTTCTTATACAAAAATTAAACATTTATTCACTAGCTGTTGCCCGCGACATCGTCCGTGGAGTTTATAAGTTCAAAATTTACGTTCCCTCCATATTTCAACCTTTACAATAAATTCGAAGAAACCGTAAACACCTAGTAAATACTCAGTTCTTTTGAAGACGGTTTAAGCCAATTCAAGTAATTCCGGACCCGGACTAACATCATACGAAATTCCATTATGTTCTATATTAGATACTAGTTGTTGCACGCGACTTCGTCCGCTAGTAATTAAAAATAATGTAGCCTTTGTTACTCACAGATAAATTACCTTTCTCATGGTAAAAGTGAAATCGGCTAAGTAGTTTTTGAGTTATTTCATTACATACAAAAATACAAATCTTTCCTCTTTAATATATTAGTATAGATATGGACAAGAAATGTGCATTATATCTGGCATGATCATTTTTCAGTTTGTATTTATATTTTGTTCCCGGTCGTCGGTAATATGTTTGAAATCAATAACGTAAGATAAGTCGCGTTTAGAAGACGGCTATTTGTTACGGGCCCGTTATTGACGGCTACACATAACTTGCTTCAGTATTGGAAAACGAAAACTTGCAATAGATTACTCTATTTTTACGTATTTTCTTTACATTACAAAAAAAGAAAACCTTTCTTTATCATAATGTTTAACTCTAATATTTATTAAAACCAAATCTTACTAATACATAATACATAATGACATATGGTATATATGTAGAAGATAGTCTGGAACAACAGTACGTAGTAAGTAGGTTATTTACTTTTGATTTTTTTAATTCCATGCGGACAGAGTCGCGGGCGAAAGCTAGTAAGTATTAATACATGCATATTATTAACTAGCTTTCGCCCGCGTCTCCATTCGCGTTGAATTAAAAACACAAGTGAGTAGCCTATGTGTTCTTCCAGACTATCTTCTACTCGTACATCTAGGTATACCAATTTTTATCAAAATCGATTCAGCCGTTTAGGCTACAAATTCTAAAAAACATCCATCCATCTAAACTTTCGCATTTATAATATTAGTATGATTATTTTAATTTTTTATTTAAATATATTATTTCTTATAATATTCGGTGGAACTCATTGTTTGAGTGGGAGAATAAATTTATTCGAGGATGTAATAATCATGAAAATCTCTTTTCTTCTTACGAGTCGAGTTCCTTTTTATTCGGTTTCCGGACCTAATTTCACTTGCAAATTTTACATCCTCCATGAATACACCTTCATGGTGCGGTAAAATGAGTTAAGATGTTACAAACTTGGCAAGAGTAAATGGCTATTGAATACTTTATCTAGATAGATACATTTATTTTATTATCAAGTAAAGGCGTTTTAATAAATAACATGTTTAAATTACATTAGCATTAAAAGTGTAACACCGTGAGATTCCCAGATTGTACAGTCAAGGAAAATCGCCGAGTTACCTTTAGGAATAGCTTTCGCCCGCGATTCCGTCCGCGCGGAAGTAAAAAAAAAACAAAAGTCAGTAGCCTATGTGTTCTTCCAGACTATCCGCTACATCTATACCAAATTTCATCGAAATCCGTTCAGCCGTTAAGGCTATAAACTCTAACAAACATCCATCCGTCCATCTAAACTTACGCATTTATAATATGAGTATGATTGCCTTGTTCTTTGCTACAAGACAATCTCCACCTCTTCTAATAACTAATTAGATACAGTGAATGCAAACAAAGGAAAAAAAAAACAAAATAAAACATAGCCTAGGTTACTCACTCACAACGCAGCTTTTTAATGGTAAAAGAATTTTTGAAATCTGCACAGTAGTTTTTGAGTTATTTCATCACAATCAAACAAAGTTTTCCTCTTTGTAATATTAGTATATATGTTTAAAGGGTCGTAGCGTTTAAGGTGGGACACCGTCAGTATCCCCGATAGTACATCTTGACCACATTTCGTACAAATTCATATCCAGTTATCTCCCGCCCTTTGTACATACATTTATATTTGTGTCGCGTACACCAGACGTCCAAACGGGAAAAGGTACAACTGTCGTTAATTTAATTGCAAACACGATACATTCCCACGGACAGGTAAAAGTATTATCGGGTAAGCAATATTAGATACGTGAGCTGAATTAACTTCGAATTGACTTACGACATACGTCTGGAGAACATCGCACGTACGACTTGGCCACACTATGCTGTCGATTGACGAGTTTCCCTTTTATTTCTACCAAGAAATAATAATACATGTGACACAAATTCGGTCATATCTAACGAAATAACTCAATCTTCTTATACATACTTCTGTTAGATATTTCGACGCAAATGTTTTTTTAAAATATATACAGACGGCCAAATTAACAATACTTGTAAATTACTTTAAAACAAACAAACTCAACTACAAGGCAACTATGTAAAGATATCGAACGTTCCGTGGTGACGACTAGAAAAGTACTGAGCTTGTTAGCGACTGAGGGCCTGAGCCACTCCTTGCTAAGTCGTTTATAAAACTACCCCCTCTATTACTTCCGTTTCCTAGTATATTCCCAACAGTATTGTTGTTTTAAATAAAAATAAATAATATTTACTTATAGCACAGACTAAAAAATAACTTTTAATAATACAGAATATACACATAATTACTATTTATATATATTTAAATACTCACCAACATTATAAATACAAAAGTTTAGATGGCCTTACATTTATTACTACGTATCTTAACGGAACATACCTAAAAAGTTGCGTGCAAAAGCTAGTCTTACTTTTTACTATTATAAATGCGAAAGTTTAGATAGATGTTTGTTAGAGTTAAGCCTAAACTATGGATAAAATTAGGCATACGTAGAATAGTCTGGAAGAACACATAGGCTACTTACTTTTGTTTACTTAATTCCACGCGGATAAAGTCGCGGGCGAAAGCTAGTCAGTTAATTATACGTCCAATGTGAGCTGAGTTTACCATACATTAATTACCACAATAGTTGTTTCAACCTGAAAGCAATAAATATATTAAGTAAAATGTAAACTCTAGTCTTAATTCAATCATTAGTTTTTTTAATAACAACTTTCTATCTAGGTCGGTAAAAGGTAGAAAAATGTTCGCACGTGTTGTACTGGTTACATCAATAAGTTTAAATTGAATATTCTTCAAGCAATACATCGACGCATCACGTCATCTGATACTCCCGTCTCCCTGTTCCCCGGAGAGCTGGTCGCGTGCCGCCGCGCCGCCGCGCTCGGCCCGGACCACGCAAATTGTGAGCGTGACGCGAAATATCGATGAACTCGCGCTAGAACCGAGTTTCAATTGAAACGGCACAGCTATATTCATGGTTCAATTTTTTTTTGACTAGCTTTAGCTCGCGACTTCGTCCACGTGAGATTAAAAATAGCCTATGTTAATCAGCGATAACGTAGCTTTATAACGGTGAAATTGAAATTAAAATCGGCTCAGTAATTTTTGAGTTATTTCAATACATACAAAAATCAAATTTTTCCTCTGTATAATATTAGAATAGATAAGATTGGAAAATAATACTTAACAGTTGGTATGCCTATTTTACTGTCCTAAGAGACATGAAGAAAATATTCAAGTGTAACAATACTTTTTAAACTTAACGAAATATATAAATTAAATAAAAACAATTAGGATAATAGTAGGGAGTAAAAAGGTTGTATCCTTTAGATACATTGATAGAAATAACATCGTACATCTTTAGTCGTAATATCGTTTTAGTATCGTAACAATATCGCTGGCTATATTCAGAATAGGCCGCGACGGTGTATCAACATATTTCACTCGTCCGTCGGCGTCGTGTTTAAGAGTTTTTCCGCAGAGAAACGTGTACATTTTCGTGCACCTTTATACGTTGACATGAGATAAGGTTGCTCTTTGGCGTTTCTTATGGCGAATATTCATCAACATTGACAGCTAAGCGGGGTTAAAAATGGTGAAAGAAATGTGTGTGCTACGTGGAGAATATTTACAGCTTCCAGATATTTCCATATCAAAGATCAAATATAGTTGAATAGATAAATTAATAGTGTTAAACTAAACTAAACAAAAGTAATTTTTGGTACTGAAATGTCACACTAAAACTAACTTCTACCATAGAGCAGACGTAATATAGACCAATAAATAAAGAGTAAGAAAGTTGTATGACTAGTGGAGTGGTGTTCGCTCGCAATGTCCCAAACAAAATAGCAATCGTCGCCGGAACATTCCGATAGACCAATACAGTGGCGCCGATAGCCGCTGATCCTGGTTACATGGTACACGAGTCGTGGGATAACTAAAAATATTTATACTTGCTGTTGCTCGCGACTTCGTTCGCGTGGATTTAAAGGAAAGTAAGAATCATAGCTTTATAATGGTTAAAGAATTTAGTAGTGAAATATTGCAATACAAACAAAAATACAAATCTTTCCTCTTTATAATATTACACCAGAAGATGAGGTGTTTACATATATATGTACATATATTATGTTTACGTATATCATGTTGGCGTCAGAAGCTAGTGTTTTTTTTATAGCGCGATACGAATGGCTGGACACTAACTGTTGTGTGAAAGCTTCATTTAAAAAAAATATATTATCTTGAGTATAAAAATATATTTAAGTAATCTATTCATGTACCGTGTTATAGAGGACATCGTGTATAACAAGGCGGTCATCGTACGAGATTGGATCGAGTGCTATTAGAAATATTGCAGTGATAAAAGCTCTAAGCGATTCTCTCGCAACACCACACTCTGGCGAATTACGTTAAGCTCATTGACAACTTCTGTCACAGTTAATATGATAAAAGCTTCCTATAATTATTGAAGCCAAAGACAAACATCTATTTCTATTCAATTCTTTTACCTAGATTATGTTGCTAGTGAGAGAAGTCACACTGTAATTAATATATACTTTTTTGTATAACATGACAAACAAGCAAAAGCTACAAGAATTCGCCAAAATGGCGACCCGTCTCTACCGTATCTACAGATGCGTTTTCTTGATAATAATTGGAGGATAATTAATAATTGGAGGTGGGGCGAACTGAAATAGGATATTTCCCTTCCCGTCCATCCCCTTCCAAATTTAATTCTCCTTCCCATCATTTATTTTACGCCATAGATGGAAAAAGGAAGCAAACTTTAATTGGGTATTAGGCACACACTCATTAGACGAAATGCGGAATTAATTCATCTTCTGTCTGGTCGTGGTTATTACACCGGACTAGCCATACTCAAAATAACATATTTAAAACTTTATAGCGACAACTTTAAATAAAGTTACAACGATCAAACGTATAACAAACAACAAACTTCCCAAAACAACTTTACCTCACCCTAACCAATTGGCAGCAAATTGATTCAGCCGAACCATTTTCATAGGAGCGCAAAATATCCTATGCATTCCGGAGTGATTCAATAACTGCCCGTCCGTAGCCCCTTATACGTAATTTTATGGCTATTACCTTGTATAGAGTTTGATGTCCCGAATTTAGCCCAGCCCTAACTGTCTAGACAAAAAAATATCAAGCTTGTTTTTTGTCCTACTGTCCTATCTAAATGGCTTTACTGGGAGAAGTTTTTACTCTGTGGCTGGTAAAGCATGTCCGTTAGGGTGAGTAAAAAGTGATTTGTCGGTAGCCTCCGGCATCGGAAGGCAACTTAATTGCAGTCGAGTAGGTATCATGGATCTAACCAATGGGACGGGCTTTTAATATTAGATCGAAGGCTGTACTTTGTACAATGTTATATATTTCATATACAGGATGTAGCATATAATCTTACTAATATTATAACCAGCTGTTGCTCGTAAAATCGCCCGCGTTATATAAAAAAATGATAAAAAATATAGCCTATTTAAATCTGTGGTAACGTAGCTTTAGGTCTAGTATTTATTGAGTTATTTCAATACTTACATACAAAAATACAAATATTTCCTCTTAACAATAGTAATAGATGATGGATGGATGTTTGTTAGAGTTTGTAGCCTAAACTGCTGAACGGATCTTGATGAAATTTGGCATAGATGTAGAGGATAGTCTGGAAGAACACATAGACTACCTACTTTAGTTTTTATTATAATTTTACGCGGACGTAGTCGCGGTCGAAAGCTAGTACAATTATAAAAAAATCTATGTGGGATATGTCTTAAATGAATAAAAGATTATTCGTTTAATAACCAGTAAGACATATACATTTTGTACCTAAAAATGTAACTCTTTTTTGCTTAACATTTTTAAACAGTTTTCAACTTAAACGGGCAAAAGAAGTTTAAAACAACGTTCGAATTGAACGAAAATTTAAAACATTCACCAAATATGTGTAGAAACACGAGATATTTACTGGATTTGCGCGTCCACAGCATTTTAACCAGAAACATAGCTGTTGCGGTTAACCTACTCGCCATATTTGTTACGGTTAACTTTAACGCGGTCGGTTTACCAGAACAAATTGTTACTAGCCTACATTATGCGTCGGATTAAAAGTGTTTCATTTGTTTAAAAACAAAGCTCCCTTTTTTATAAACTTCCCCGTGAACGTAAACACCTTTTTGGAGTAAGGTTGATAAGCGATATTACAAAGGTAATTGCTTTTTTATCGTTAAAATGTTAATTTTAATTTCGTTAAAATAGAATAATCATAAAATTGCATCGATTATTTAAATATTTAAAATGATAATGATTAGTTATTTGCAAAAAAACTTATTATGATGACGTAATAAGTTTTTCCAATCTCTTATGTAACTGATACAGAACATTTTTGGTATAGGTATTTAATTTATCGTGAATAATTATTAGAGCGGCTTTTGACAAAACTATCGCACAACTGTTGTGCGATTGTCGATTGTTTTAGCCCATTTAACTGTTTAGTTGTACAACTAAAAATCGAGAAGTGTGCTTCCATTTACGCTCATATAAATCAAAGCGAGACCAAACAGTTGTGCGATAATTTGGTCAAAGGTGGGCGCTCTTACAAGTCATGACTTCAGTTGACTGAAATTTCATTCATGGTGACGTCACAAATGTCGTGTATTACCAATTCAATCACAATGTCCCATTACGTCTGTACTGTGCTTCAGAACGCGAAATACTCAAGGAAATTCATGTGGAATTAATATTTAGAATTGCCATCAGGTATAACAATATAAAAATATGATTCTATTATTGTGGATTAGAGCGTCGGTGGCTCAGTGGTTTGAACACTTGACTTGTAATCTACAGGTCTTGGGTTCGAATCCCGCCATGTACCAATGTGATTTTCGATTTTTCGAATTTTCATATATACATAATTTACCCGACGTTCTTACGGTGAAGGAAAACATCGTGATGCCTGCACATATCGGCGAAGAAATTCAGAGATATGTGTGAAGTCAACCAACACGCATTGGGCCAGCGTGGTTGACTATGGCCTAGTTACCTTATATTAGGGTAGGCTCCGAGCCCCTCGGTGGGGACGTATAGTGAGCTGGTGATGATGATTGTGGATTAAACATCCATCTATTATATTATAATTTTTAGACTTTGAATAAGGGAAATACAGCACTAACATAGTAGAGTTTATAAAGCGTGCGCACACCTTTGAATGGACTGCGAAACAATCGACAATCGCACAACAGTTGTGCGATAATTGAGTCAAATGTATTCCCGCTCTTGTCAAAATTGTAGTCAATATCGACATTTGTTTCACAAACAAATGAATGACAAATTCCAGATATGCTTTTGAAGTAACTTCTAATCTGTCAAACAGCAATAAAAAAATCTGTTTATAAAGTTAAGTTGTGGACAAAGATATTAAGGAAATATATAGACTGGGCATAGTGAAGAAATTTTTTTCATCGGTACTTTCTGAAAGGTACTGTTAGGTAAGTTGAGTGCCACATTGAATCTTTGTAGTATTATGAAATTTTTATAAAATTATTATAAGCTCCGTCTTTTGGTTTAAATAAATTAAATCGCGTCTAAAATATAAACACTTGAGTATTATTTAATGGCACCTCTATATTAATAAGTAGTGTTGGGAATCTGTTATTAGATGTTAGTGAGATTATGTGATTTTTTTTAGAGAAGTGTCAACTATGCCTACTCTATGTTTTTTAATCTCTTTGGTTGTGAAACATGCTCGAAGGAAATTGATGTTGGCAATTGATTAACGACGCTTCATATCTCGACGGTAAAGTTTTATGACAGACAGCAGATTTAATTTGGTAAATGTAGTCGTTGCTCATAGTTTATCTGGGGCACATTCATTTGCTTTACGGTCCAGAGCACCAATAACAGTATATCAGGCGGTCGCGGTCGGCCCCTGCTTCTAAATAGAGGTAGTGTAAATCAAGGTTCCTCTACCACTGCTCACTGAGTCATTAAAGATGCCCCATCCCGTTTTATATCATACTAATATTATAAATGCAAAAGTATAGATGGATGGATGTTTGTTAGAGTTTGTAGCCTAAACGGATTTCGATAAAATTTGGTACAGATGTTGAGAATAGTTTGGAACAACACATAGGCTACTCACTTTTGTTTTTTCTATGCCACGCGGACGGAGTCGCGAGCGAAAGTTAGTTGTTTGTATAAAATGATGGACTGTTATCAAATATTGGTTGGAATTCAGAAAAGATTGTTTTTCTTTTATTCCTTACAAAGTGTTCATATCTTTCCTAAAAACATAAAATTGAAATATTTAGCTTGTGTTTCATAATAAATGTGTTGAAGTCGTGATGCGCGCACT
>NW_013525916.1:864335-873704 GCF_000836215.1 Papilio polytes
TCGTTGCTTGGTCTCGTAATAAAGAATTCTTCTCTGGTCTGTATAAAATTTTCATCATTGTAGCACGACCCGTGAAAAGAAATTCTTTGCAGCGAATTTTAAGCTGAAATAAAAGTGGAATTTATGAATGGAAATCGGACTTTACTTTGGTATTATGAATGAATTAGAATTATAAAGATATCAATCTATATCTGTTAATATGTTCTAGAACCTTCTAAATACCTAAAACGTTCTTCAAAGGTCAACGTATAGTCGGTTTCCGAACTACTTTTAACCATTCAATAGTACTTATGGTTCGATAAATTCACAAAATAAGCTTCCCAACTTCGGGAAATGATTTTTTCTGTGTTAAAACATAGATCAACATAACAATAATTAATAACTAGGTAATATAAAATAAATGAAAACTGCAGAAACTCTTTAATGTTTCATTTAATTCTCATCTTGTATTTACAGTGAAAAGACAATAGTTTCCACATCGGGATTTTTATATTCGTGTTCTTGTAACTGCACGTAACTTCTCAAATCAAATTGTGAATTTGAGATTTGTCGCAGAAGTGAGCCGGGACCTGTTACCATCTGGTCAAAGACGGAACAAAGAGGCTGCTTAAGGTGCAGGTCGCCTCGTGCCGCGCAAATAGGCTACTTGTAACATGGACAAATACCACCTAAACATGGAACTTCTACAAAATTGGGACGACAGTAAAAAGAAAGGACTTCAAGTGTTTCTTAATTTAGATAGTAACTTTAATTTCTAAGGTTTTACGTTACATAAAGGATATCTTTATTTTTTTTTTTCGAAATTAAAGCTTTAATTCATTTAAAATTTGCCTACAATATTTTTTTCGTTGCATTTACGATTTTATATATTAACTTGTTTTTATCGTATAACTTCGGACGATAAAAAATTAAATACATAGTATTTAGATATAAAGAAAAATTGAGCGTTATTTTTCTTAATAAATAGGTACAGAATTTTTTTTAAATAAAAATATACACAAGTCCGCAGTTTGCGTGGCGACACTGGTGACAAGTTGGACAGTCCGGGCACCGCACGTGCGGGGACTGCGATGCCAATATAATTTCCTATTATGTTGTCTTCGTTACCATTCGGCTGATAGCTTTCTTACAACCAAATCAAATTACACTATAAATATGTGCACATTTAAAACAGAAAATTATAATAGCAAATAACAAGATGATTTGTTTGATTGATTTGTTGATTTGAATAAAAAAGGAAACTAGATGATTTTTTCACGAGAACCTATTTCTTTCATTTTATTTTAATAAAAAGATCAAAAAAAAAAAATCGTAACAACGGCTACGCAGAGATCTTCGATTTGGCACACTTTATTGGTTTGTTTTAAACACAATAATTCTTTCGTACGTTATTACTTTTACAGGTTAGAAAACTAACAAAATTGATTTAAATCACACAAACGTTTTACAAAAATTTTCATTATTTTGATGTAAATAACGTAATATTTTTATTTACGTAACAAAGAAATTCTTGAAAATTGAATATTCCGTAAGCACAAGCATGTTTCACCGCTTATCATACACATTTACTCATCTCGTGGGCGAGAACAGCGATAACAGTAAATCAACTGCCGCGGTCGAACACTGCTACTAAAACTGCTCTGTACACCTAAACTCACATATTTAGGCTACATGCTAACTTTACTAATATTAAAATATAAGAATTTAGATGGATTTGTTAGAGTTTGCAGCCTAAATTACAAAACGGATCTGGATGAAATTTGGCACAGCATAGTCTGGAATAACACATAGGGTACTTACTTTTTTTTTGCAATTCCGCGCGGTCGGAGTCTGGGGCTAAAGTTAGTGGACATATTTAGTGAAATAGATTCATTTTAAACGTTACTTGACATCTTTGCTTGATTAAAATTAGGTTGTAAATTTACATAAGTGTGGGTTTCTATTGCTAAAATAAATACACCGTTTTAGCAATGGAAATCAATTATGAGATCTGTTTTGTTTGTGATTCCTCAATAAAAACCACGGTTATATTAACGGGCGTCAAAAGCCGAGGCTTGGTATAGGTTGCAGCTATTCTTAATGTGGTCAAATTCTAATCGATTTTATGTCAGTTTTGTCGGAAATCTCTAATAGTAATATTAATAGATTTAAACGCAATATCTAATCATTTGTGCTAGGAAATGCGGTAACTACAATCTCTCCTTTGTACCTCAATTGCCTTAAACAATCTGAATCTTACAGTTCAAATTAACGGAGGGGAATCAAGAGCTTTTAAAGTTATCACTTTAGAATTGGATTGTTTAAGTCAAATAGAACTATCGTAGACATTTAGAGCGGGCGCATACCTTTGACTAATCTATCGCACAACTGATGTGCGATTGTCGATTGTTTCGTAGCCAATTCAGTTTAGTTACACAACTAAATATCGAGTAATGTTCGAACCTCCATATACGCTCATAGGAATCAAAGCGCTAAACAGTTGTGCGATTGTATTATTTTTATGCGCACGCTTTTTCTACCAGTAAAGGAAGGCTTTTAATTTGTTCAGATAAAAAGTGTCAGTTTAAATGAATAATAATTGAATTAACTCCAACAAATATCGAAACTCATTACTCAATTAAATTGAAACCCGATTGTCGATTGTTAATATGAGATATCTCAAATGAATTTTAAACATTTTCGAGATAGAGAAAAGGGCTTATGAAAAATCTATATCGACGGACTTTTGAAGCATTTGTAGTTAAAAAATTTAGTAATGCATTATTGACTCAAGTTTTTTGTTGTCATTATTTTAAAAGATTTTAGAATTACTTTCATAATACTTGTGAATACTTTTGGGTATTATCTGAATATTGACATCGGAATACTAAACTAATCTTACTAACATTATAAATGCGAAAGTTTAGATGGACGTTTGTTAGAGTTTGTAGCCTAAACTTCTGGGATCTGGATGAAATTTGGCATAGATGTAGACCATAGGGTGAAAGAACACATAGGCTACGTAATTTTTTTAATACCACGCGAACAGAGTCACGGGCGAAAGCTTGTAAAATAATAAAACGTGATATAATAACTACATTCATAACCAACTGTTATAATAAAAGTCATCGCATGACAAGAAGTTGTTTTTAGTACAAACAAGGTACATAAATTTTTACAATACCTCTCGGAGCGGAGTCGAAGTTCGATTGTCTTGTTATAGCAGTGCCTTAGCGAATAAAACAAAATAATGTGGTTTCCAAGTTTTCTTACCCCTGGCTTTATAACCTGATATTTTACATAAAAAACTAGAACGGAATAAACGTCTTTTTGCATGTTTTTTGCTGGTTTTTAGTTTAAAAAGTTTATTTTTGATATAATTTTGTTATACCTGCCTACTACATGCTTAGTAGGTATATAAAACTTCACTTGTAGCTTAGGTAAAAATATAAAATATGCGGCTAATCTTATACCAAGTTACTCAATTTATGTTTAGCTAGCTTTCGTCCGCGAGTCCGTCTGCGTGGAATTAAAAAAAAAAACAAAAGTGAGTAGCTTATGTGTTGTTCCAGACTATCCTCATCCATTTAGATTTTGCATTTATAATATAAGTATAATGTTTAGACAGAGATAAAAACTTATTAGATAATAGCCTTTCAAGAAAACAAATTCCCTTCTATTCATTTAACTATTGTTATTAATACAAACACAAGATTTGAACAGAGAAGAGAACAATCGTATACAAGTAGTTCTACGCACTTTAGTTACGTAGAGGGCAATCAAATTGTGACTTAACCCGAGTCGTGAATACCAAATGTAGACAAATAACGAAGGGTTGAGCTCAATAAATTTAAATCAAAGCGCTTCCGGTCTCGAGCAAATGAAGTCCCCGTCTTGTTTATACAACACGAAACTCATAAAACAGAACTTAAATTTACAATACCACTTCCGTATTACATCTGTCTTTGAAACTACTCAATTTATTATTAATCTGTTGGCTTAAACTAAATTATTACGTAAAGAATTTAAAAACATGAAATTGTTCAACTGATTACGAAGATACTTTTAACAATCAACTAGTAAATAACTAAAAAGTTAACATGTGATTTCTATCGTTAATATCTAAAGTTAGTGGTTATAATATTTTCAATTTCTAACTCAAATTTTATTATTCGATGAAATTAATAGTAAATCAATGACATTTAGGGCCTGTCCCACCAAATTTATATCGTCTGCTAACAAACCAACGTGTAAAATAAACGACAATATCGGATTTCGTAACCTTTTCTGACAGTGACGTAATTTTTAAGCTATCTAAGCCTCAACAGCCAGTGGTGTGACAGGCCCATAATACTATATATCATTAGGAAGGCAGATAAATTATATAGGTTATCCATTAGCTTCCAAATCTATGTAATCTGGAAAGCTCCTATAATAGCGGCTTAGTGTTGCCGAGATAAGAGCTAATACAAGTGGATGTACCGCAACAGTAAATACGGATTACTGCGAGCTACATACTCAAGACACTTGATGTTATCGTTTACTTCGTTACGTTATACGCGTAAGGAGAAATATATTTGTACTAGCTTTCACCCGTGACTCCGCATGGAGTTAAAAAAACAAAAGTGAGTAGCCTTTGTGTTCCAGACTATACTCTACATCTATGCCAAATATCATCGAAATCCGTTTAGCTTTAAGCTACAAATTCTAATAAACGTTCATATTAATTTTCGCATTTATAATATTGGTATAATTTATTTTTCCAGAATTAACGACAAGTTATTAACGTAAAAATTTACTTGATTAGATTAATTGGGCTCTGAATTAGCATAATGTAACAAAAAAAAGAGATAATTGGAGGCCTAATTTTTAGTCCTTTTCCCTTTCCACCCTTTTCTTAAGACGGAGGAACGGGAAGGAAGAGTGGATTTGACGGTGGAGGAGACGGATAAGAAGGGGAAATATCTTATTTATGTGCATCTCTTCATCCGTTAATTAAGGGTAGGCAAGGCATCTGCAATTGCGGATGTTTATAGGCAGCGCTCGCTTCCATTTCGGTGGATTCAGGTGGCTGCTTGCTTGTTTGCCACCTTACATTATAAAAAAAAGTGTTTCTACGAATGCTAGCTACCTACGTTGTCATTAACTTATAGGCAGATATAACTTCTTGCAATTACTGGCCTAATAGTAATCGAATGATATTTTTAAAGCTAGTAGTAACTACATTTCGGTTGGCGGCTTTAAAATCTAATGAAACTCACCATTTTTAAGGGGTAAATTTGATAAGGATAAATGTAAAAGTTTTTAGTTTTTACTACTATATAAAATGTATAAGTATCTGAACTTCATCCATAAATTCAAATTTCCATCGTCGCTTCTCTTTGCCCTCATTTATAAGTCGTCAAAGCAACCGTACCATAAAGCACCGACCGCTTAACTCCTCAAATGAGCGCGTAAACATTTTACGAGGTTGTAGCAAAACCTACACTTCGACCTTCATGATTTATTAGCTATTTTAAATACTGATTATCTTTTTAAACAAACTTCTTGTAAGAATAAATCAAAGAAATAGAACTTCAGCATCATAAGAATGGCTAGAAATTTAGCGGTTTCGAACATACCATTCGATGTTCGATTTTTCGAATTTTCATATGTACATAATTTACCGTACGTTCTTACGGTGAAGGAAAACATCGTGATGCCTGCACATATCGGCGAAGAAATTCAAATATATGTGTGAAGTCAACCAATCCGCACTTGGCCAGCGTGGTTGACTATGGCCTAGTCACCCCTTATTAAGGTAGGCTCCGAGCCCCTCGGTGGGGACGTATAGTGAGCTGGTGATGATGATGATGATGAACATTACATTCTTTGTAAAATTAACGCAGATATATGTACCTCGTTTCTTTATTTTTTTTTATTCCTACAATTATTTATTTCATTAACCGTATGTTAGATTATTATTTCAAATTTTGTTAGTATTGTATACCTATGTGTAAATAAGTTAAATTTTGTATTTTGTCATAGAGGAAATAAAGTTATCTTTGTCTTAATGTAGCCTGTTTCGTCTTATAAGTCTATTTTTTAATGCCAGAGGTACCTAACTTCTCAAGGTTTGAATCTTTATTATTATTACGTAATTTTACATTTATGAGTTTATAATACCCATTCATTAGTAATGTATTTCAAAGTTTATGATATAATAACAAACAATACGTTATTATAACATAGTTAGGGACATTTAACGAGTCTTAGGCGAAACTTTTCACACGCCATTACTCCCGCGGCCCTCGTTCGTCTAATGAATTGTTTTGCCGCCAAATATAATGTCCCATAGAGTAAACAATGTAATGTAGAATATACTTTCATTCATATTTTTATATTCTTTACTTATAAAATGCAATTTTGATATGCTGTTATTTATGTACAAAAATACAAGAAAAATATTTATTAAATACATCAAAGCTTAGAGATACAAACGCAAAATATTATAGAACAAATTGCATTTCATGTCAAATTGCATACGCTATCATAGAGATTGTAGGTGAATGTTATAAAATAAATCTCTGTTAGTTATTACTCTATGCTTCAGTTAACACTCGTCAGCGCCTCGAGGTGCGGACGGTTCAATTCTTAAAATGCAGGAAAACATTTTATGGGTATTTTGTTCGCTTTTAAACTTCAACCTGCGCCTTGCGCGATTTATTAGCAACAGTCAAGTCAAAGCACTATTCTCACGAACTTACTACTTTACTTTGTATACTGGATACTTTGATAACCTTTTCTTAATGATTCGTTTATATAAAATTTATTTTACCAATAAAAGCTACGTTATCAGTGAATAATATAGGCTATTCATTACTTTTTTTTAATTACACGAGGACGAAGTCGCGAGCAATGGCTAGTCTAATAACACGTAATAGAATTAAATTAGCACTAATAAAATTTAATAATAATTATTTTTTGCATTAAAGAAGGATAAAAGGTTACAAACATTTGAATAATGTATGCGAAACAGAATACTTTATTGCTCAGACATGCACTCAACAAGGAATTGCAATTAGTAAGTAAATTGCACCTTTGAGTGCAAATTAAACTGAATACAGCGACGTCTCTTGACAATGTTGTTACTCTGTGTTACCATCATAAAATATCATCTCATTGTCTTTGACAAACCATAGATATTAATATAAAACAAAAGACCGAATAAAAATAATTAGCTATTTTGAATCTGTACATGATTTTTTAAAACCTGTTGCTAAGTTATAATAAACCCAATAATCACAGTCATATGGTTTATTTCAGTCGTCCATAATACAATAAAGTTTATTAAAAGCTAATTATAATATTTAAAATAAATCATTTTTTTAAAATATCCAATGAATGTAAATTCTGTTTATCTTGAAACAAAAATGCAATGTCCCGTAACTATGAAAGCATAATTGTTACCTCGGGGGTTTATTATACAGGACAAATAGCGGTTTAAATTCCATTAACGAACGTGTCCATAACTTTTAATAATTATGCAATCAGTATAAATGCTAATTAAAAAAATTAATTACAACTTTGTATGGAATAGAGAGGCAATCTTGTTATCGACTTAGCACTGTATTATATCTTAGTTTATAATATTAACGCAAACTTAAGTAAGTTTTTAGGATTAAATGCTGAAGAAGCATTCTTCAAACTGGCTGGATCAATACATTGCATAGATAGTAAAGATGCAAGCGATTGCATTGTTTTATAACTATTTAGTCCAGTCGCAACAAGCGGTGGGCAACGACCTTACAGTTCTTAATTAAAAGGAAACAATACACGAGAAATTTGTAAAATTGTAATCGTTCGCGTGAAGCGGAGTTCGTTGGCGCAAATACACTACCATCCACGCTAGACTCATAGAGTATGTAACTTGTAGACTGTTCTTTTAGTAATACGATAAATGGAAATGTTTGTGGCATATCTAAATTAACGTAAATCTAAACAGTTTACAACATTGATACTTATTTTTAAGAAATAATTAAATGAACAATTCTGTTGTTTGTTCATAAGATCAATATTGTAGTAATCCAAAGTTGATATCGATATAAACATTTTTAATTAGACGTTTAATATAAGTAACGTTTTTTTTAAATTCGATTTAATTTTATAGTTAAATACTAGCTTTCACACGCGATTCCGTCCGCGCGGAATTAAAAAAAAACAGAAGTAAGTAACCTATGTGTTCTTCCCGACTATCCTCTATATCTATGCCATATTTCATAGAGATCCATTTAGCCGTTAAGGCTACAAACTCTAACAAACATCCATCCATCTAAACTTTCGCAATTATAATATTAGTAAGGTAAGATTTATTCACAACTAAAAGTCTTTCGAATTTTAGATAAAGTAAAAATTTATATTGCATTTTATATCGGTGCTTTCTCTGTGGTTTAACTACTCTATGTGTAATAATATTTGCTAGCAAAACAATTCATTAGGTGAATGAGTGCCGTGGGATTAATGGCGTATGAAAACTTTTACTAATAAAGATTTCGTGCTGTGTCGCGTACTAGAATGTTTCGAGTGTGATTTATAACTGCAGATGTTTTGTTGAAACTTTTTCAAGTCGAAATTAATCTGAACTAGAAACTATTGTATCTGCATATTGCTTTTATAATGAAAATAATAATATTGCAAAAAGTTAGGGAGCAATGATTGTGAGTTACATTTGATTAGCGTAATATAATGACATCATAAACTTCAAAAGAAGTCGGTAAAAAGTCATACTAATATTACAAATGCGAAAGTTTATACGGATGGATGTTTGTTGGAGTTTGTAGCCTAAAGTACTGAACGGATCTCGATGAAAATTGGTATAGACATAGGCTTTTTCATTACCCATACACTTTAGTATTTTAATTCCACGTGGACGGAATTGCAAGCGAAAGTAGGAGACATAAAAAAGCTTTTAATAATGTCATCAAGAAAAAAAAATCGAAAACAAATTATATACTGACAAAATGAAACTTAACTTTTCTAATAAAATTTAAATTACGAATGTCAAGCTATTTGGCGTTAAATTGAAACTGAAGTGAAACGCAGCACAAAGGGCTTGTTTAAAGGCGTCCTGAAAACTGCAAACAGTCAACTACTTGCTGCAGCGCAAGCTCCTTGTAAATATCCTGTACATTTTAAACTTAGATATATATTTTTGGTGAGATTGTTAATAATACACTAATGAAAAAAAAATATATAAATGTTTATTATATAGGAACTAATTAACACGTACATAGCCCAGTTGAAACGCGAAATTTCTTCCACTCCATGTAGATAACTCAGACTAATTTAAATCCAAAATTTTTGACAGTGGTAGTGCCCGCTTTAACATCTTATCACGAATGGGTCGACACG
>NW_013525916.1:873953-892315 GCF_000836215.1 Papilio polytes
AAAAAATCCCTTTCTCTTCCCACTCTTTCTTAGGAGGATATTCTCTGCGTCCCTTCTTCGGTAGATTCCGTTTGCATTACGGAGAATTCAAGGGGCCATCTTAAAGTAATAGAGGGCGTACATCTTTGACTAAACTATCGCACAACTGTGCGATTGTCGATTGTTTCGCAACCAATTCAACTGTTTAGATGCACAACTAAAAATCAAGTAGTGTACGCCTCCATATAAACTCATAGGAATAAAAGCGTGACCAAACAGTTTTGCGATAGTTTGATCAAAGGTACGCGAGCGCTCTAAGTATACCAACATTAACATAAACACATACTTAGAGCATCGGTGGCTCAGTGGTTTGAACACTTGACTTGTAATTTACAGGTCTTGGTTTCGAATCCCGCCATATACTAATGAGAAATTTCGAATTTTCATATTTACATAATTTACCCGACGTTCTTACGGTGAAGGAAAACATCGTGATGCCCGCACATATCGGCGAAGAAATTCAAAGGTATGTGTGAAGTCAACCAACCCGCACTTGGCCAGTGTGGTTGACTATGGCCTAGTCACCTCATATTAGGGTAGGCTTGGAGCCCCTCGGAGGGGACGTATAGTGAGCTGGTTATGATGTTACTTAGATCTACTAGAATATAAAATGAATCCTAATACTCGGTAAAGAGGATTGAAAACTGAAGTCTTTAGTACTGGGTACAGTAAAAATATAAATGAGTTGTTATTTATTTTTAGAGTGAGATCCTTTTCTTTCATCAGGGATCGCAAGTTAAATCTCTAAAACACTTGAGTGGAGCTCGTTAGGCAACATCAAAAGCGTTAGTAGCTTCCCTTTTAAATGAAAATCCTAATGTCGGCAAAGCTGCATTTGCAACTCTTTTGTGTACTTAATTCTATATTCTTCGGGTCTGTAGTTTTTTACGACCTTCATTTGTCATTTATACTGAACCTAATGTTTTTTTTTTAAAATAGAACGTGGAATTATTATTTAAAATGTTTTGAATTTTTAATATTTTAAAATATAGTGTTATTTTAATCTTTTTTTAATAATAAATTTTACTGAATACATTTATGAAGAGATAATATAATATAAATAATTTCTCGCCTCTAATCCTCAGTGCGAGATAATCCGTTGTAATAAGATTATATCCGATTAATTCTTATTAACGCAGTAATTATTTACTTTGAAAGAAATAATGCGGCTAAAAATAATTGAATCGTCGGATATTATTAAAGCATGATGACTAATCTTAATAATATTATAAATGCGAAAGTTTAGATGGATGGATGTTTGTTAGAGTTTGTAGCCTAAACTGCTGAACGGATTTGGATGAAATTTGGTATAGATGTAGAGGATAGTCTGGTAGAACACATAGGTTATTCACTTTTGTTTTTTTTTTAATTTCACGCGGACGGAGTCGCGGGCGAAGGCTAGTATTTTATATTTCCTATATAGAGTTATTAATCTAGTATTAAATTATTCAATTTCCAAAGATACATATACGAGTATAAGGAATTCAGTTAGTTTATAAATAATTTTGCAATACCTATCTTTTCCATACACAAACTTAACGATAAGAAACAATCCACGGTGACAATTAAAATATATACTTTTGTAACACAAAAGTTAGATTACATCAAAGCAGAAACGAATCAAATATATCCAATGCGTTTTTAACTACAATTCAACATGAAGTACTCGACCATTTTCCGTATAGCTCTGCATGTACGAGCACATTTGTTTGCTCAAAGTATCGTACCAAGGCGCGCCGGCCGCTGCCTCAACTCTTAAAATATAAACGTAAGCATTTTACGAGCTATAAGATTTACGAGCATTGTTTGAGTCGGTGTCGTGACCGTGACTCGTGACTTGTTCTCAGTTTTGATTTATACACATAAGTCTTCTTTCAAACTATCTACTATAAAGTTTAGTAAGTATTGTAAGGAGAGGTATCTAATTTATTCAGTATACTTGTCTTTATGTATATTGGACTAGGTGTTGCCCGCGATTTCCTACATCTGGAATTAAAACATAGTAAAAGAACATAGCCTACGTTACTCAGAGACAACGTAGCTTTTGAATAATGAAAGAATTTTTGAAATCTGCTCAGTAGTTTTTGAGTTATTTCAATACATACAAAAATACAAATCATTTATATTAATATTATCAGTAGGTATAGATATCACGTAACTGTACGATTCTTTTTTTAGCGTCTACAGTAAAATTGTTTGATTTGCTTTGCCGCATTTATTAATTTGATATTATTAAATTTTCGATTGCGAATTCAAATATTTACTTAATATAAATTTAAATCGAGTTTGTTCTACATTGTTATATGAATGTTGCTTTGTTGCGTTGGTAGTACTGTCTACAAACACGAACTATACAAATGTGTTTGCTCTGACCGATGTTTATATAGTCTGTGGTCGAATATTCTATATTTACTTCGCCTAATATTTGTGCAGTCCACAAATAATTGCTTTTCCTACTATATTGGTTTCGCTTTGAATCGACATAATTTCTAACCTTTTTAACAGTGGTAAAGCTTTAACATCTTAGCACGAAAGGGCCGGCACGCCCGGTGTAATACTCCGACCACAAAGAAGACAGGCGTGAAATGGAAGCAATTCCGTGTTTCGTCCAATGTGAGTGTGGTGCCGGAGGCCTAATTTAAGTCCCTTTCCCTTTACCACCCTTTTCTTATAAAGAGAGGTTGGGAAGAGGAAGTGGATTTGACGGTGGAGGAGATGCATAGGAAGGGGAAATATCCTCTTTATGTGCGTCTCCTCCTCCGTCGGATAAGGGTAGGCAACGCATCTGCAATTGCGGATGTCTATGGGCAGCGGTCGCTTCGCCATTTTGGCGATTTCAGGTGGCCGCTTGCTCGTTTGCCACCTTATGTTATAAAAAAAAAACCTAAAAACGTACTAGTGACACATTACAGACTTTATTTTACGACCCAGTTCGTTAAAATTCTAACTTTTTTTAGATCTGCTGTCAGTGTGATTTGGCCGTGGGAGACCCAACTATATTCCCTTTTCCTTCCCACCCTTTTTTCTTATAAGAAAAATATGGGAGAGGAATGCGGACTTGACGATGTAGGAGACGCATAGGAAGGGAAAATATCCTCTTTATGTGCATCTCCTCCTTCTTAGATTATGGGAAAGCCGCGCATCCGCTATTGGGAATCGGCAGCGGTCACTTCGCCAATTTAGGCGGATTCAAGTGGCTGCTTACTCCTTTGCCAACTTATAATATAAAAGTCTGAACTTAAGTGGGTCATAAATTTTATTCTTTAACTGTGTACTCAATTTTATATGTTGTTTTGCATATCTGCATATTTTACGTAAAATATGTTTTAATTCTCGAAACAAAATATCAAACATTGTTAGCGATCTACTAATTTGCAGCTTTGTGTTCCGCTTTTAATAAAGACTTGATTATAACCAAAATTAGTTCGCGTTTGTAGCTCGACTATGCGGAGTGAATTTCATTTGGCCAAATATCAAAGCACATATTAAGCCTGTTACTAAAACTTAATTATTGCTCATTTTTACATGTTTGATAATTTCTCGTTTTTATTCAAGAAACAATTTCCTTTAATAAGAGCGGGCTTCTTTGACTAAACAATCCACTACAGCTGTGCGATTGTCGATTGTTTCGCAGCCAATTCAACTGTTTTTTTTTATATAAAATAAGGTTGCAAACGAGCAAGCGGCCACCTGAATCCACCGAAATGGAAAGCGACCGCTGCCCATAAACAACCGCAATTGCAGATGCGCTGCCTGCCCTTAATTGACGGAGGAAGAGACGCACATAAAGAGGTCATTTACCCTTTCCATGCGTCTCCTCCACCGTCAAATCCACTTTTCTTTCCCATCCTTTCCTCTGAAGAAACGGGTGGAAAGGAAAAGGGACTAAAATTAGGCCTCCGGCACCACACACATCAGACGAAATACGGAATTGCTTCCACTTCACGCCTGTTTTCTGTGTGGCGAGCCGGCCCATTCGTGCGAAGATGTTAAAGCGGGCTCTACCACTGTTAAGTTGCACAACTAAAAATCGAGTAGGGTGCGCACCTTCATATAAGCTTATTTGAAACAAAGTGAGACTAAACAGTTTTGCAGTTCAGACCAAGATGTACCCATGTTCTTAATTCCCAATCGTTTCGAGATATACTCTCAGTTCTACTTGTCAATTTTAATTGAACAGTTATTTCAGTTAAAACTGCATACATAATAAAGATTACAAATGTTTGTCAGTTTTGTTTGTTTATCAGTTCAGTTACATAACGGCTTTATTTAGCTGTTAACGATCAAATACGTTGCATAAAAGCTTCTAATCGTATTTCGACCGCACATTTAGTTTGGTTGTTTCAATTATTTCACTGTTGAAATAGAAACTATTTAGGCCGCGCGAAACTCGGAACCGCATCAAATAATTTCATGTAAATTATTGGTTAAATATAATTTTGTTGATTTATAAAATGAACAACCTTTATAAATACACAAATAACTAAATAGTTACATTACTTTATCACAACATTTCAATTAAAAAATGACTAAAATTAATGAATTTTAACCACTCGATCATTTATCTTAAGATCCTTGCAATATGCAAGTTTTAGATTTAATTTTGGAACACCATTATCTTCTTTCATCAAAACTAAAGGAGAAAGTATAACTTATTATTCTAAGCGGTATTATTCTTAATATACTGGTCTGGAAAGTTCCCACGTGAGTTTTAGTCGTGTCAAAAATCATACAGTATAATGTCTCATAAAGTTTTAATAAGTTAATATTCTAAGATCTACACGTATCGAAACCTAAGAGTCTTGTAACATCTATCTTTGTATTTTCTTCATAACACACAGTCGCGCGCCTGTTTCAGCGACAAAGCAATTAAAGTTCCTAGCGCAACATACTTCCGTCATCACAACCTTATCCATAACAAGACAACTTACTCCAGTAACTAAACTAAAGATTTACTACTAATAGTACATGTTACGAATAGGTTGTTAATTTAGACAGTTTTAAATTTTGCCTAAAGAAAAATATGAAGATAATTATACATTTTTGGAATAATTTATAACTCTTTGCGTCTTCGAGAAGATGATTTTTTAGACCGAAGTCAAATTAATCCTCATAGTCAGCTACTAACCCGCTATATGCGCACCATCTTCACGGGTTAAACAATTTGTTATTGTTAACAGTTTTCTCATTACTTTTGTGCTAATATTGAACAGATTGGGAAGACAAAGTGTTTTCACTAAGCTTCAAATTTAACAGAGATTTTGGCTTCTTGGAGATGAATTGTTCAACTAATTGGCCTAACCTCTAACCGTTTAGCAGACTTGTTGCCTTTCCTCAGTAATTGAAGTTTGTGCAATGTTTGCAATTTACTCAGACCAAAGTAGGAATTATATATATTTCCTTTGTTGATTCAAATCATAGAGTTTATTTCAGGTTTGTATTTATATTAGGTATTTTGTAAACTGATCTTAGTGATGTTTATTTTAAGTGTATTTTTAAAATGCACACCTGAAACTAAATTATCGTACAATTGGTTAGTCCCGCTTTGATTCTCATGAGCTGATATGGTGTGCATACTACTCGATTTTTAGTTATGCAACTAAACAGTTGAATTGGCTGCGAAACAATCGACAATCGCACAACAGTTGTGCGATAGTTTAGTCGAAGGTGTGCGGCCGCTTTTATGTTACTAGTGTGTTTAAATAGTTTCGCAACGTCTTATAATGTTAGAATGTGATTCATTTATTTTATGGTTATTGGAATTATTATAAACCAAAAATGTAACTATATAATTACAGGAAATTATGTTATAGACAGACTTGTTGTTTCGAGTGAGGTTCCCGGAAGTGTCTTTAAGCTATGTTAAGTTCTGTTAAGAACTTTATAATGATTGTAGTTTACCAATACTTGCGTAGTTAAGACGTGATACGTTATTAAGTAAAAGTACAACAAACTACTATTAAAAAAAATCCTATTTGATATAAATTCTGAAGTTTTAATGGATGGATGTTACTACTCCAAAACGGCTTTATGGGTCTTAATGAAATTAGAAGAACACGTAGGCTTCTAAACAGTTTTTTTTTAGCACGGACGTAATTGTACAGTTAAAACTTAGAATTAATAGCCTCGCCTTCAGTTTTCACTCCCGGTACAGATGTACAAGAAGAAAACATTATGTTTTGTTTTAGGTTTCTAAAGCTGTTATGTTTTCAATATAAAAAGGCGGTCTAATTACAAGGTGTGAAGGACTCGAAACATTAATAAATCCTTCAAATAAAAGGTAACGAATCATTGAAGTACATTCTCGTAGCATAGTGACTTGCTCTTTTTCCAGATTATCCTTTTCAGCGGGAGGCAAACCACTAATGCTCCTTTTCACGTTGCTAATGAACTCTCGCCGTATGATTTTAAAAAGCTCATATACAGAGGTTAAATGGAAAAATTAGGTCTGATACTGTAAGCTAAGCTTTAAGCTTTTAAATAGTAGATCAATTTTTATGTAACTTAACTTAAAATGATTCAAAAAAACTATAACAGCCTTACAAATAAACTCGGTGTAAAGAAAAATTTTGTACTAATATTTGCTTATACTCAGTTTATTCATAAGTTAATAACTTTATACCGCGTTTATTTGTAAGGCTCTAAGAGTTAAGATACGTGTCTATCTAAACAGTGTCTAGGTATATTTATTTTTTCGTAATACAGTGTAAATTTAATAACAATTAGACAAGTCATTTTGAAATATTCATTACGCTTTCATTCAATAACCTGTGATAAAATATATCCAGCGTCAAATAATGTGTGAGTCGCCGTCTATTGACGTGTTGATTGATAAACTCAGTCGGGTGAATCGGGCGACGAAATTTAAAAAAAAGGTAAAAAAAAACTCGCAGTAAAACAAATATATGGAGCTAAAGTCAATTTGGATCATTGAAACATTTTTGTCGCAAAATTTAAGCTTTTAAAAAACAATTTCGCTAAAAGCAGATGTAACGCGTCGGAGTAATTTTGTGCAGAATTTGCAAACAAATTCATGGGCAACTAGCGAATAATTGATTTCGTATATGAAGTTGGTCCCACCTGTGCTTGTTTGTGAAGGGACTGTGAATGTTTACTCATTTAAATATTCAAAGGCAGGGTTCAAAATCCTTTTTATTATTATTAATACGTGTTGTTACGAATATTTTAGAGGAAGTCTGAAAGTAGTGGTAGCATGTCAGAGGTAGACCTAGGAAGAGATGGATGGATTGCGTGAAAGGTGACATGGTAAAGAAGAGAGTGATTGAGATGACGGAACATAGACATACCTGGAGGACAAAAACGTGATACGCCGACTCAACGGGAGTAAAATAAAGAAGGGGAGATGATGAGTCTTGACATTCCTGGATTACAGAATATTTTATTAATAATAAAATTATGTTCAATATTTTTGGTATTATCATTTACGTAGCAATTTTCTTAAAAGTTAGCAACAACACGATCATAAATCCTTCGTCTCCCTTCCGCATATAAAGTTATCTCGCTTCTAGCTTGTCTCCTGCAGTGATTTTAAAAGTTTTACAATAAAAATAAAATTGCAACGTTTTATTAATGCGACAACTTTATCTAGGGAATCTGCCATGAAATTACAACTTGACTCGGCTCAAGAACTTTTACTGGCATTTATATTCTTACATTCATAAGTATTTTGTAGCGTTAAAGAGAAAAAGTCAGGTAGATTTTAAGAAAACTTTTACACTTCATGTTAAAGTTAACGCATTATTACCTTTTTTAAAGAATTACAGTAAGTAGTATAAAGCAATTCGATTAAAACTAAGAGGCTTATTTAATTACTAAATTCATTATTATTAAAAATTAAAGTAACCATCGAAATAAGTATAATAAAATCGCAGTTCATTCAACTACATCTTCATCAGCTTTTATCTGCCGACTGCTTATCATAGTCAATACCTTCTACAAAATGCGGTCCTCTGCTTTTCGCAACCAACGACTTCCCGTCGTTCAACTTAATTCAAATTAAAAAACCTTAAAATGTCCTCCAAATTCTAAGTGGTACGTGGTAGCTTAAGTTTCACACCGACAGCAGAACAAAGCTAACATTAGTCGAACTGTAATCGAGTTACCTAAAGCCATTAATTAATTAGCACAAGTAAACTCGCGTCCTCACAGCGGACCGGAGCCACAAGCGCTAGATAATGATTTACGTATCTTAGTTGCTACCGTGGAGTTATACGAATTGTCCATTTTCAACTAATAGCTTAAATTAATGTGGGGTTGTGGGTCTATCAAATAAAAATAAACTCGTTATCTATCGCTGTTTTTTAATATTTACACCATTTTACAAAAAACACATCTTGTTACATCGTCGTTCCTCTTTTTTTCTCTGACTCTCAACTTAAAACTAATTTTAAACGAACGTCAAAATATAAAATTCGAAATCAATTAAAAAGAAAACATATTAAAAAGAAACATATTTAACCTCTTTATAACCTCTTATAACCTCCTTATCCTACATAAATTACTGATGCTGGGTTTCTGAAGATCCCATTTATTGTATAACTTATAAGATAGCTTTCTAATGGTGAAAGAATTTTTGAAATGGACCTATTATTTTTTTTAATACTTATAAAAATATAAAAATACAAAACATAAATCTAACCTCTTTATAATATCAGTATAGATTACCTAGTGATACATTAATTTCATGACGTCACGTACGAGAATCGGAAACGCATTTCATGAATTTATCGAACCAATAACACTAACGAATGGTTAAATGTAGCTGGGAAACCATTAGTTTTAGATAAATACAATATTAATCTAACACTTTAACAAAAAAATTACTTGTATATACTTAAACTTTTTTATACCGTAACTTGCGCTAGGATCAGATTTTTGTCAAACCATATTCAGATAGTTAACAATTGACTTGTGACGTCATTGTAACGATAAGATAACTGGCAGTGCATATTTCATACAGTTTTAGAATACTTTAAATAAGTTTTAAAACGTTTACTGTAAGAAATAGCTCAAAGGAAATCAATTGTGAAAGTCTGTGTGAAGCTGTAATGTTGAAACTTAAAATTTTTGAGAAACCACGTATCAACGTATCCGTCAAAGTTTCTCTTCAAGGAAGAAGTTTCGATTGCACACCTTACAATGTTCATCGTATAAGTTAAAATGAAATTCTTACACAAAGGATATATTTTTAATTCCTTTTTCAAAACAATTTTAATATATGTCAACTTTTTTTTTTATTTATTTATAAGTAGCTTAACCCTTAAATGCATGATGATGTATTTATACATCAGTGTATTTGTCCTTACATAATTTCTAAACGGTAACTCAAACACAGTATTTTTTGATTTTATTAGGTTAATTTAAGATTAAGATTAGTAATATAAAAATATAAAATTTCGCCAAACTGCCAAAGCAGTTTGTTGGCGAAAACTGCACCTTATGTATGATTTTTACATGCACAATTTTAAACATCGTGAGACAAAAAATACGCAAGACTCCAAAAATCCTGTAAAGCTTAGAAGCTTTTGATTCTCTTAGCAAAGTTTTTGTGCAAAATTCAAAATTTGTTAAAAACATACATTCCAGTAAGGCAGTAAGTGGCTTTCAGTTAAATAAGGAATTAAATAGTTCTACTAATTTTCTAATTCACGTTTAGCTTTTAATTAAACAGAACGCAAGGGAAAATTAGCCTCGCTTTTGTTGCCTAAATACGTTAAGTGAATTTCATTTACTAAACTGCATTTGGAATTTTGAATTACAGCCGAGAGTAATTCTGCGGTTAGATTTTGAAAAACCATTAAAGGCTTTCCATTCAGCATTATAAATATATGTAGGTACAGATTACCAGCGCTATTCCATTACTTCTTACTAATATTATAAATGTAAATATTGTTATGGATATATTTTTGGATTGAAGAATATTTGTTAGAGTTTGTTATAAACGGCTGCACGAATCTCGATGAAATTTTACATAGGTACTGAGCACAATCAGAGGGAAACTTTTTTTAAATTTCATGACGACAGAGTCGCGGGACAGCTAGTTGCTATATATTATTAAATCATTGACATAATAAAATTATCAATGAATAGGACGATATGCCTACACAGCGTTGATATCTGTGGTAAACAGAGTGGCAGGTGAGATTTTAAATTGGATTATCCCCAACTAATAAAAAAAATGTTTATCTATATAGTATCCACTCTATCCTTCGAAGAAAGTTAAAACAAAAGCATCAAGTTTCAAAGCAACAGATGTTAGGGACTGGCTTAATGAAATAAGGTAGGGGCCGAGTCGACGGTGCGCTTATTTCGGGCACAAAGGATGGATATTTAATATCGGGGACTTTTTCACAAAAAAAATAATCTTGTTACCTTGACGCTTTAGTATGAAAATGTAGCTGTTTTACTAATATTGTTGTCTATAATTTGAAAGTCTTGAAACTTATTTGTAACTGATTTAAAAAGGAGGACGTTCTCAATTCGATAGGTTACCGCGACCACACAGAAAACAGGCGTGAAGTGGAAGCAATTCTGCGTTTCGTCTGATGAGTGTAATGCCGGAGGACTTTCCACCCTTTTTTAGAGGGAAGGATGGAAAGGAAAAGTGGATTTGACGGTGGAGGAGACACATAAGAAGGGGCAATGTCCTCTTCTCTCGCAACTCATCTGCAATTGCGGTTGCTTATGGGTAGCGGTCGTTTTCCATTTCGGAGGATTCAGGTGGACACTTGCTCGACAGCCACCTTAAATTATACAAAAAGGGTTTTTTTTATTATTTTTTTAAATCACGTCAAGATTTCGAAAAACAAAACACGCAACATGTGGTCGTTAAATTGAAAAACAAATGAAATATTTCTATAAAAAAAAGAAAAAAAAAATCAATTCGTTAGCATTGTAAAGGAGCTAGGTTGAGGACGGACCATTGTAAAAATATATATTAAAGTCTATTAAAACTGAAATTTTGCGACTATATCTTAACGCATGGGTAACATTTCATTTCTAAAGTGTTTTCAATTTGTTGAAATTTTCTCGCCCCAGGTGTAAACACAAGGAGAATAATACATTCAATTCTAAAGTGTCATATGCAGGGACAACTCCCTAATAGATGTATATTGACTGGAGACAAAAAATTGAAAACAAAATAATATCTTTTGGGGTGAGTTACCTTTAAGAATGCTTACAGTGCAGGTAAAGAGAATTGTAGATATACTCCTAGTTATGTTTATTGAAATTGTGTTAAAATAATTATGTTGGAGAATAATTGAAAATATTTTAACACAAATAATCTATTCCAATATTATAAAGAGGAAAGATTTGTATTTTTGTACGTATTTGATTCACGCGAAAACTACTGGGCCGATTTTAAAAATTCTGTCACCATTTATCTGTCAGTAACATAGTCTACGTTTTTTTACTATTTTCAATTTCACGTGGACGAAGTCGCTAGCAACATCTAGTCTTGTATATTGTACAAATCTTAATACGAGCTTTTTATCTGAAATATTAAAGTTCCAAAAGTCATTTTTAATCCTTAATCGAATATTGATGTGGGCGCTTCAATCAAGCTTTGAAAAATAATTATCTGCCGACAGGTTGACGAGGGTCACTTCTACTAATAAATTACTTATTAAAATTCCCATTTTTCTTTCGGCTATTGAAGCTAAATTACTTAAGCGGTTCGATGAATTCAATTACAAGATTGGGAAAGTAGATCAACTACAACGTACACCTTATTAAGTAAACACATCTCTTTATAGTAGTTACTATTTTATTTGGCACGTTAATAGTATGAGTACTCCTTTACCTGACGTGCCAACTGAAGCTAGCGATTAGTTGATAACATCTTGGCAATTTAAACTCTTCTTACAATATAATTTCGTCACGAAAGTTATATATAAGAAAATTAGATGTATGTTTTGTAGTGTAGCCTATATTGCTTAACAGATCTCGATGAATTAGCATAGACGTAGAGCATAGGAAGAACACATAGGCTACATACTTTTGTTTTGTTAGGCGGACAGAGTCGCTTGTGACAGCTAATGTTCACAGATTATAGAACGGTAGCGTTTTATCATTTTTATTAATTAAAATATTGTATGAAGGGTTTCATTCCATTTTCTATTTATTTTAAAATGTATTTCCTTATTTAAAGCTGGAACTAGCCAACGTAATAAGAATAAGCAGAATTCATTTTGCTGCTTAACGGAAATTACTTGCTCCGCGGCACCGGCGCCTATTACTGAGCCATCCATTTTCTTAACAGGATATTGGCAAAGAGATTGTACAGAAATCTTTAGATTATAACAATTTATATATTATCTTTAAAAACTATAACGATTTATTTCAATATCGAAGCTAGAGAATCGTTATTAAGTCACTAAACCGGACGAAATATGTCAAATTTTTAATAAAAATCAACAATAATTGAACGATTACAATTTGTACTTTTAGACCACTCGCACACCTGAAACTATCGCACAACTGTTTAGTCGCGCTATGATTCGTATGTGCTTATATGGAAGTGTGCACAATACTTACATTTTAGTTAAGCAACTAAATTGTTTAGATAGCTGCGAAACAATCGACAAACGCACAACAGTTGTGCGATAGAATAGTCAAAAGGTGTTCGCCCACTGTTAATACTAAACCATATATCAAGAAATACATTTGTAATCTATGATTAGTACGTTTAATTTGATGCCTCAAAATACCACCAGCACTTTTTTACTTATTACTTTTTATTTCAGAGTGTAGCTAGTAAGACCACACAGTAATATCCTTCTACACTTTTCTTAAGAATATTCTCGCCGCAAAATGGATCTTAAAGTGAGTAATAAATTGAATTTAGAATGTGTCGAATACAAAGGCGACCCTCTTCTCCCCTGCCGGTGCAATATCTTATGGTAATATTTTTAAAACAACTTGATATATGTATTTGTTATAGAGTGACCAGGAATAACAAAATCATTGCCATATTAGAGTAAAAAAAAAACATACAGACGAATTGAGTACCTGCTTCTTTTGGGAAGTCGGTCAAAAATATAGAGCCAATGTCTTACCTAGATTAGAAAGTGTAATAAAAAAGCCGATTACAGCGCCTCTAGGATTTTTATGTTCTTTTTTAAACTATAAATTTGTTTGTGTTCTAAGATATCTTTACTGTGATTTTTTACTGCTCAGAAAAAAAAGCCAGTTACAATTTATGTTCACTTTAAATAAACACGGATTTTGTTATGCATTCCAATGGTATTATTAGTCTAATATTTTTTTACGTAAATTTATTAGTTTACTAGCTTTCCGCGACTCCGTCCGCGTGGAATTAAAACAAAAACAAAAATAGGCTATGTGTTCCAGACTATCTTCTACATTTATACCGAATTTCATTGAGATCCGTTCAGTACAAACTCTTACAAACATCCATACATCCATCCATACTTTAGCATTTATAGTATTAGTAAGATTTCTATTGTAAATATGTACTAATTTGTGTTTTTTAGTTGTGATATTCTTAATTTTTATATTAATTCTATTAAATAAGGACTACGCACTTTCAACCCTTAATCTACTAATAAAACGGAAAAACAGAATAAGCTTACATGAGTAAAGTTAGAAATCTAAGTTCAGCAATGAACCGAAAGTGCGACTCGTAGACTTTCAATAAGCTCTCGACGCCTGACGTTAATAAACACGAAACTGACATCTCAAGGTTCTTGGTTCAGAAGTTTTTTCGTTTGTCTTTTGTTATTGTGCCAAAGTGTACAGACAGCAAATAAAGCTTCTTATTAAGTTTTTTTTATGTAACCATTACCTCTTACTGTTGAAAAACTCTTGTAAGAAAATATCGGCATCTCAATTTATTAAAAGTGACAAAGTGGGATAACAGTATGGTTTTGTGCGAGCACTTCGGCAATGAAACTACACTTTTATATTTCGATACTATTATTAATTTAATCAATCAATAATCAATGAAGGCAGACGTGAAATGAGCATCCCGGAGGCTTAATTTTAAAAGTCTTCCTCTTTCCACCCATCTATTCTATTCTATTTCTTGTGTATGGCTCTCCCTCAGCGGATTGGGCCAGTATCAAGTGTTTGTGGTTTTATTCTAATTTGGGAGAAACTGCCAACACTTTCCACCCTTTGATACAAGGAAAGGATGGAAAGAGGGGACGCATAGGCAGGGAAAATAATATTTTTCTCTGCATTCCTTCTTCTATTGTCTAAAGCTAGAAAATGCATCTTTAAATGTGGATGTATACGGGAATTTCAGTAGCCACTAGCTCGTATGTCACATATTTATATAAAAAATCATTTTTATAGTTTACTCTATTTATTTTTAAATTCTAAGTACATAAAATGTTCTAAACAGTAGCAGTTGTTATGTAATACTTTTATCATACTTGGAATTATTTTGCAGTACCTTTTGTGTTATGTTAAGTTTCTCGGTTGTGGTAGTGACAGGTTATTTAGAAAACCATTAGAGCTAGATAAATTTTAATAAAGCAGTCCTAGTCTCCGCGTATTTGTGAAGTAAGGAACAAAGAATTTCTTTGCATAAAAGCTTCGTGGAACAGTTTAAAATGTCTGTAACATTTTATAAACTAAAAATCGTGATAAAAACGCAATATATTAAAATAACATTAAATTTTCTGAGATCTTTGATATTAATTGTTAAAAACTTGTTAAATTCTTTTGTAAGATTTTGGAATAGATTTAAATTTTGTGACCGCGTTTGGAGCCGACCCTCGTCACATTGCTAGAATATAATTATTTATTGCGGCTTAATTTCTACGTCCAAAGCTTTAATTAAGAGAAATTTTCGCCGTGGATAGATAATTCCGGAATAGCAGGAGAATAATTTTAATTGGCAATATTAAGGTGTTAATTCCATCGCGATAGCAGATTTTAATGATTCAACATTATTCAAATGTTTATTATTATTATGATTATGTAAATATATAAAAGATCAAAGTTTTATTGTTTTACGTACATTTCAAAAATATTTTTTTAGTTAATTTGTATGTATGTATGCATTTTAGAATCAAAAATTAGACACAGAAATCACTTAGAAATAACATAATCCTAATGTATTTATAAACTTTAAGTTTTAAGATATCACTGTTTGGTAAAGTACACAGCTTGCCTTCGAAAGTTATTAATGAGAATCTCTACGTATTCACTTCACAAAGTATCGAAACTATTTCGTAAGATATTCTAACTTAACCGACGTTTGAATAATTTCAAACGGCTAAGTTGGTAGCAATTAATTGCTATGAAGCTTGTTTGATTCAAACTTGAATTGTATTTGATATTATATTTAACATCTGCATTTCTGACAGGTATATAATAAAAAAATCTTGAAATATATACTAATATAATAAAGTGTAAACACACACTCCTTTGTTGCCTAAGATGTCTGCAATCACAGCTTATTTTCGAATAACTCTTTTTTTAATAAAAAGCCCTACACTTAAGTCACGCTTTAGGCTATATATTTTCACACCGTTAATCTTAGGGGTAAATATTTTGGATAAAAACCCTAATGTTGGAAAGAGACCATAAGTTGTTGCCAACATCATGTCATGTCATTTTGACATTTGCAATTGATAATTTAACAAATGTGAACAAAAAAAAATTATATAATTTTACGCGGATAAAGTCGTACGGGAACAGCTAGTGTATTAATATTATTAGATCAAATGGTATGTTAGTATCTTTTTCGACTACGCCATTCGCAGTTTTACTTTTCGCAATCATGGTATCGCTAGTTGAAACAGGAGACGCAATAATATATAAAAATCGTAACTAAGTCACACGACTAGCGGTGTTTATGAAGGTAGCCAACATAATGGATAAAGGAATATTTTAAATGAAACTCATCTCACAAACGTTCCACAATTAATACTAAGCTTTGAAACTATGTGAGATGGGTCTAATAGAATTAAGTTACGGAATGTCTCGGCGAATTGTTTTCATATCCCGCAAGTCTTAAACTTGTAACTTATCTTAAATATTTGATAAAATCATATTTAAATGGACATTCAATTTATATATCAAACATAGAACAAAAATCACATAATTGATTAGATAAAATTCTATTTGTAATATTAGAAAATAAACTTTTACAGCTTGTAGCGTTCAAAACTATTGCACAACTGTTCTGCGATTGTCGATTGTTTCGCAGCCAATTCAACTGTTTAGTTGCACAACTAAAAATCGAGTAGTGTACCTCCATATAAGCTCATAGAAATCAAAGCGCGAATAAACAAGCCCGCGTTTACAAACACAAATATTCCTGCGCGACTTCATCCGCATAAAATTATGAAATTTTTATTTCATTGTTTACATGTGTCAAATTATCAATTGCAAATGTCAAAATGACGACATGACACAACAAACATGGCAATGTTGCTTCCATGATGTTGGCAGCAACTTATGGTCTCTTTCCCACATTAGGGTTTTTATCCAAAATATTTACCCCTAAGTTTAATGGTGTGAAAATATATAGTCTAAAGTGTGACGTAAGTGTAGGGCTTTTTATTAAAAAGAGAATTATTCAAAAATATGCTGTAGTAGCTGACGTCTTAGGCAACAAAGAAATGTGTGTTTACGCTTTATTATAATAGTATAGATATAAATGACGACAACTTACTTCTTATAGAAAATTCAGTTTTTAGAGTACTTTGAAAATATTGAAATGTCGTTTCATGAGATACATACATAAGTGAAATGGTTGATACAAGTTTTGGTGTTTGTAAGGCAAGTTCGTGCAGTATGCAAATGCGGAAGGCAACACGCCGCAAGCTTAAGATTTGAGGCGCTCTGCGGATACTGGAGTTTGGAAGTTATGATAGGTGTGCGTACTGAGAATACGAACTCAGCTAATGCAGTGTTTGGTTGGTTATTAATTATATTCAACGTTGCAGGGATTCTGAGAAGAGATGTTGAAAGTTATGAAGTCAGTTGAATGACAGAATATGGTAGAGGGAATTAATAAAATCAGCATTTTTTTTTAATCAGACTTTAAACTTCTATACTCATATCATAAAGAGGAAACATTTGGATTTTTGGATTTTTGTATGCATTGAAATAACTCAAAAACTACAAGACCGATATGTAAAATTCTTGCACTATTAAAAAGTTACATTATCACTGAGTAACATAGGCTGTATTTCTACTATTTTTTTAATTACACACGGTCGAAGTCGTGACCAACAACAAGTGTAAAATGTTTATGGAATCGAAAGATAGTGCACCCGAACTAAGGAAAGTATTTTTACTTAACTCTTGAGGACCTCTTGTCTTTTATGATATAACCATTGACTTTTACAACTTGAAAGGATATTTTTCACTACATACTCTAATCATAGTATAAGAGCTATGTGACCCTAATATAAAGAAGAAAGATTTGTATTTTTGTATGTATTGAAATAACTTAAAAAAGGTGGCTCGGCCTATTATTGCCAATTTCAAAAATTCTTTCACCATTAAAAACCGATATTAACGAGTAACATAGGCACACAAGGAAAGTCGCGAGGAACAGCTAGTATTTTATATAAATAGAATTATAGCCCTTCAATTTGATAGTTTTAAAGATAAACAGAGTATGCCGGGGATTGGGGACACTGAGACATGATCCCTATTAGTGTCAACGGACGTCACGAAAAGCTTATTGGAAGTTTGAACAAGGGACGTAAGGATCGCTTCACAACTTTGGAGAGTTTATAGTTGTAGGTCATTGTGTTATACAATCAATACTTATAAAATACTTTTATATATTTAGCCTACTTTAGAATGTGTTGATTAATTAATTATTATATAAATAACAGTCCATTTTATCCGTGCAGAATTAAAAAAAAACTGAGTACGAGTAAGTGGTCAATGTGTTGTCCTAGGTTGCGGGAGTATCCTGGATGCGGGAGGCACAGGACCGATCATCGTGGGAGTGGGAGTCATATGGCTGACTAGTAGAAGTAGTGTTCTAGCAAACTATCTGTGCCAAATTCCAGATTTGTTGCGCCGTTTCAGAGATACGCAGTAAAAAACATATTTCTCATTTAATAATGTTCTTCGAGTGTTTTGTTTTTCTTTCATTTCTGCGCGGACGAATTCGGGGGCTACAGGTAGTATTAATTTAATTTACCAAAGCATTCGTTAAAAATGTATCAACAATCTGCCTTACTTTAGATTTCATCGATTACAATTGAATAGAATTCTTTACCTAAATACATTATCCCTAGAAAGGGTTACATACGAAGTTATGGGAAATGCCACACAGTTGTTGCGTAATTTTAAAATGCCAA
>NW_013525916.1:892337-902760 GCF_000836215.1 Papilio polytes
CGTGTGGCATCTCTTTATGTATTTAAAAACCGAGGTTGTTTTCAAATTTCATACATTATGTTATCGTAATTGGACACTGTCCCGCTTGCGGTTATATCACACGAACACGAAACTGAACAATAGTTAATTAAAATTCAATCTCATGTCATTTATTAGGGTCGCGTAATTAATAAACGCTATGTTACACAAAACGTGCAAAATGTTTTAAACTACCCATCAGTTTTGTCCATTTGTATTTAATGACTAGCTGTTCCCGTGCGACTTCATCCGCATAAAATTATAAAAAAATCATTTTATTGTTTACACGTGTCAAATTATCAATTACAAATGTCAAAAATGACATGACATTATGTCAAACCATGGCAACCTTGCTTCCTTGATGTTGGCAGCAACTTATGGTATCTTTCCCACATTAGGGTTTTTATCCAAAATATTTTATTTTGCTGACATCTTAGGCAACAAAGAAGTATGTGTTTACGCTTTATTATAATAATATAGATAAAGTATTAGGTGTAATTAATGAATACCTGGAGTCTGATATTGTTAGTTGAAAGTATAATTTTAAGAGTAGGAAAATGCATTTTTGTTAATGTTTTGGAATAATGATTCAATGCACTATTCACACATACATTCAATAGGTGACCAACGCAATAGAAGTTGTGTATGAACCTCAAAGACATTTTATTAGATAAGTCGCTCATCATCAACTTGCCCTTATCCCTTACGGAGGGTCGGCACAGTTTGTGCTGCTCCATACATATCTATCAGCCGTCATATCTGAAACCACTACTTTCTTAAGCATATCCTCTTTCACACAATCCATCCATACTTTCTTCGGTCTTCTTCCTTTGTAGTCATCCACATTCATTCTTAACACTTTTTGGTTAGATAATTCGCTCGGAGACTAAAATCTCTTCATGAAGCTTAGTGTAGGAACGGTCTAAGTAAATTTTCGTAAATGTAATCTAGGAATCATTGGAATCGTACTAATTCTTACTAATATTATAATTGCGAAAGGTTAAATGGATGGATGTTTGTTAGAGTTTGTAGCCTAAACTGCTGAATCTGGATGAAATTTGGCATAGATGTAGAGAATAGTCCGAAAGAACACATAGTCTACTTATTTTTGCCTTTTTTAATATCACGCGAACTGAGTCGCAAATAATCTTGCAGTATCTTTGTATAAATAATTTGTTTATAAAAGCTTTTATGTATTTTGTCGTTATAATAAAATTTGTCGACGTAACCGAGCACCGAATATTAAAACAAATTTTTAGCGCAACAGCTTTAAACGATATTGCTATCCACTTGAAAACTTAAAATCACTGCGCTCTAAACTTTTACCGTTGTAAACTTTTTTAAACTTTATGCTATAAAACTATGTGTTTATAGAGAATAAAAGTTTTAACAGGCAATCTCCTAAGATACTACTATAGCGCGGGTCAATATCTTAGCTTTAAGCGTAATCGTTCAACGGTTTAAATTTAACTATACTAAGCTTAATTTAAAGTGTTTTTAATTTTTGCATTTTTTTCATTAAATAAGGTGGCAAACGAGCAAGCAGCCACCTATATCCGCATAAATGGCGAGGCGACCTCTGCCCGTATACTTCAGCAATTGCAGATGCGTTGCCTACCCTAAATCGACGGAGGAGGAGACGCACATGAAGAGGATATTTCGCCTTCCTACGTGTCTCCTCCACCGTCAAATCCACTTTCCCATCCAATCCTTTCCTTTACAAAAATGGTGGAACGGGAAAGGGACAAAAATTGGGCCTTCGGCCTATGCGTCAGCAAGTAAAAAATGGAGAAAAATAAACGACACCTCACACTTCAAAATTGATCAAACAGAAAGCTAAAATTATAATCATGTTAAGGAGAAAAAAAATCAAATTGAAGTCTAACAATACTTATTCATAAATAGTATTGTAAGAATTCCAGACCAAGTCATTATCCTTTTTAAATTACCTATAGTTTGTGTGTTTCCACTTTATTAAATAAAATTCTTGGAACGAGTTTTAACAGTAAGTCAGCAAAGGACAACATTTTCGCCTACTGTTGAAAATAACTCGTAATTTATTTCCTGTTAACGCTCGCTTCAAAGCAATCGTGAAATGAAATATTTTATACAAAATACCTGTGTATTCCTGGAATTTACTTATTGCAAAATTATTAATTTTCAATATTAAACTTGATTAAAAATCAGTAATAACATTTTTAAGGACTAAATATATTAAATATTCATGTAAGTACAGTCAGCTGCAAAAATATGAATAAACTGGCCGTTGCTTGCAACTTGACTTAAAAAAAAAATATAGCCTATGTTACTTACTGATAACGTTGCTTTTAATGGTGAAAGAATTTGAAATCGGTCCGATCGGTCGATCGGTTTTTGGGTTATTTACTACATAGAAAAATACAAAACGTATTGTACTATGGTCGGAATCATACGTTATTGCATATTTTAAAGGTGTACAAGTTTGTGAAGGGTTTGTAAAAGCGTATATATTTATGCAACAGAATATACAGACTTGATAGAAATATAGATTGTTTCAATAATGTATATAATTCCAACAATATACACTTATGTACATAATTATACACGTATCTCAGAACTTGTCCCAGTGTGGAGTGCAACAAACACAATGGAATGAAAGGAATAAATGGTCCGTGAATTTAAACAGTTGATTGCAGCGTATGCAGTATTATCCCATTTCCGATTTATTACAATACTGCGAAACGTTTGTGGGATTTATTGCTACGTGCTTTTTATAAAACCATCGTATGCGGTACAGGTAAATTATATCTGATTAGTCGAACTGTACTTAAAATTGTTTAGTGAACAGTAAGGTACACCCTTAGTTTATATTTACTGTAAGATGTATACACTAAGTGACGGTTAAGTGACCATTAATGGCTAGAGGTTGCGTAAACAAATACTTTCATGTAACCAATAACACTATCATTCGTTTAAGAGCGCAGACATGAAACTAAACTATCGCACAACTGTTTAGTCACGCTTGGATGGTCATGAGCTTATATGTAAGTGCTCACACTACTCGATTTTTATTTGTGAAACTTAACAGTTCAATTGACTGTAAAATAATAGACAACGGTGTGTGTAAAGCGGGCGTTCTAAATACTATGAAATTTAAGCAACAAAACAGTGGTAAAACTTTTTTGTTTTGTAAATAGATTCTTGATTAATACGTATAAACAATGAAAATGAAATCAATGTTTTGTAACAGGAGTATTCACAATACGTAATGCCGGTAGCATGCAACTAATTTCCGGAGTATGGTAGTCATGTTCGTCTTGTATTTGCGCGTGCCTCCTGATCATTGTTTCATTAACGTTCGCCCTCAAACGTTCAATTTCCGCACAATAGATAAAATGTTATTATCTAGATCTATATATAGCAAATAATGATATTTTATCTATCTAGATGATATTTTATCTATCTAGATAAAATATCATTATTTGCTAAAAAATGTAAAAAAATATTATTAGAGTCCCAAACTAACCCATAATACATTGTGTTTTTTTTTTAAATTTGTAAAGATGTTTAAAAACGCAGTATGTTCATTCGCCTTTTAATTTAGTATGATTGTTTTTGTTTGTTTCTATTAATTAAGATAAATTTTTTTTTCTTTATGATGTCTCATTTTTGTTTGATGTGATTTTTTTTTCTTTTATTTAAAAGTGTGTTTTTTTATTTTATTATTTCTGTATAGATATGTAATTAGTACGGCCGGTTACCCTAATGATTAAGATGTATGTTACTTGAGTGCGAAGGAGCCAGCTGAAAATCAGCGCAGGAACGGCTTAGTCCGTCCTGCATACGCTGAGCTGGCTACCTTTTGCCACGAATATGTCACCTTTGGAATAAGTCTTTGTTATCGAATTTCTATTTAGTGGCAATAAATGCATTTTCATTTCATTTCATTTCAATTATTGTTTTCTTTATTATTTATACACAGATTTACACATTAAGAGCATGTGCCTTTACTAAACTATCGCATAACTGTTGTGCGATTGTCGATTGTTTCCCAGCCAATTCAACTGCCTAGCACAACTAAAAATCATGTGTTCGCACCTCCATATTAGCTGATAGGAATCAAAGCGAGACTAAACAGTTGTGCGATAGTTTAGTTTCAGCTGTTACGCTCTCGAGTTATTTCAGTGTGACAGAATTGTCTTGGACATTATAATTAAACCCAGATAATGGATTTACTGTGATTTTAGTAAACATTTGCGTTAAAAAGTCTTTTTTGATTTGAATTGAAAATTATAATTGTCTGGTATGTAAATAATTTAAAAGCAATTTACTGTTAACTCATAATTAATATGAAGAATTATTTGTGAATGTATTGAACAGTTGCTCACTAGATGGCGTTAAACTAAAAGTGTCAGGAGTCAGATGAATAATGATGAATTTTAATATTTTTAGAACAGCTTTGTCCATTGTTCGAAGTTATTTCAGTACGCTGCAGCAGCTCAAAATGAAACTGTCAAGCCTCAACCTTGACGTGGGTGGAAAGCTCGAGCTAAATTAAATCTGCCAGATTAAATTTTACATTTACAACAACTAGCTGTTGCTCGCTACTTCGTTCGCGTGGACTTACAAAATAATAGAAAATGTAGCCTATATTCACAGATAAATTATCTTTCTAACGATTAAATAATTTTTAAAATCCACTGCGTAGTTTTTGAGTTATTCCAAATTTAAGTTTTTCATTATTTATTTGTATTAGGGTTTTAAAAGTTTTTTTTGCAAATTACCTTTTTTTATATTTTACAAATGGAGTGAACAAAATTTAATCGATGATTAATTTAATTTCAATCTCCTATCATGTACGTTTTATTTAATCGAACGCTTAGTAATGCGTTATTAATTTGAACATTAAAATTAATATGAGTTGTTTGATGTTTAAAATTGTGTTATTTATATTAAATTGCCTATTAGCTTTTCAATATATAATCAAAATATAATTTAAATATTTTACACAGGCGATAGCGGAGGTAAATTTATTCTTCATTTGCTACTAGCTTTCGCCCGGGACTCCGTCCGCGTGGAATTAAAAAAAAAAACAAAAGTTAGTAGCCTATATGTTCTTCCAGACTATGCTCTAGATCTATGCCAAAATTCCTCTAGATCCGTAAAGCCGTTTAGACTACAAACTCTAACAAAAAAAAACCTGCTGTATCCATAAACTGTATTTTACTACTCCTTGTATACATCATGTATGGATTTAAATAAATCAGTTTTCATTTTCATTTTTCATTTTCATCCATCCATCTAAACTTTCACATTTATAATATTAGCAAGATTAGTAAGATTACCTAAATTGCTTACTATGTTTCTTGTGTTAGAAAAATATATCCTGATTTCAAATAATTGTTCTTCTAAGTTAAAGTTTTTAACGTGACGCTAAAGCCTTTAAAATCACGTACAATAAAACGCATAAAAGAAATTTTAACTTTAACAATTAACCATTACATGACCATTTACTAAAGCAACAGCCGGATAACCTTTCTGTGCAATTATACCTAATAGTATAACAATATTCAAAGACAACAAAACGAGTTCGACAAATGAATTCATAATATTCGGATCACGCAATTCGCGTTGTAAATTCGCCCGCACAATATTGAGGCTCAGACATATGACTCGTAGTGGGACGTGTTTTATTAAAAAAGGGCGGACGTGTCGGCGCTACGAACGTTTTACGCCTACTCTAGATATTCAACGATGAGAGTTGACGATTATGCGTGCTTGAAATAAAGAAAAGAAAACAATAAGAAACCGCATGAATAGAAGATTCCTGTCTCTGCAGCTAATACCATTGGTTGCTTGAGTCATCGGTTTCCGTAGCCGATGATTCACTATTTTTCTTACTGAATTACTATTTTTACCAAACTACTACTACTCTACACTGCTAAACGGATATCGATGACATTTGTCATAAATGTAGAGCATAGTTTAGGCGAACACATAGGCTACTTTCTATTGCTTTGTTTAACTACACGCAAACGGAGTCGCGGGCGAAAGTCAGTTACTAAACATATGAGAATAAGAAAATTTTACATTACATTTGATCTTAGTTAAAAAAAACATTTATTTCAAAGCAAAAATCCGGGAAAATTAAAAATAATAGATGTGTGAATAAATTTTCCACTACAGTGTCGTATAGTTTTCACATCGAATGGTTACTGTCGATGTCAACTGAACAAACTCAACCATTAATATCTTTGTTTCCTAAACGTATGTATTGTCCCAGCAAACATATGTGATATAAAATTTAGTACAACAATAACTTGCACGCAGCAGAAATGTACGCGAGGGGCGCATAAAATTTGAAATAACATCCCTCACACAAATGTTTTCTACCTTCAAGCATTTTTGAGAATTGCTGCATTGAAATTCAGTAAGAACAGTAATAAAACGTGAAATATACGACACAGTTAAAATATTTATTTAAATATTTTTAATATTTACATCCATTAAAAATCAATTTAGTTTCAATTCAGTCCACAAAGAACTTTAGAGCCAGATTAAGAAGATAATCACTATTATAATAATGCGTAAACACACATTTCTTTGTTGCCTAAGATGTCAGCAATTACAACATATTTTTGAATAATTCTTTCTTTAATAAATAACACTTACGTCACGTTTTAGGCTATATATTTTCACGCCGTTAAACTTAGGGGGTAAACATTTTGGATAAAAACCCTAATGTGGGAAAGAGACCAAAAGTTGTTGCCAACATTAAGGATGCAAGATTGCCTAGGTTTGTTATGTCATTATGACATTTGCTATTGATAATTATACAAATGTAAACAATAAAATAAAGTTTTCATATTTTCATGCGGATGAAGCCGCACGGGAACAGCTAGTATTAAATAAAACTCTAATCAAAGTTGAGTTTATTCAATGCATGTAATTTTTTACTTTTGTGTCATTTTATAAAACTCATATAGTAATTTATGTAAAGTGCAGAAGTAAGACAGTTAATGTTAGGAATTATTAACCAAACAAATGTTTATTTGGATAGCAATTAAAGGTATTGACAATTTATCATCGGTAAATAAAATTTGTAGTACATAAAAATAAAAAAAGACATCGACATTTATTTATTGAAAAGTATCAAATTGTAGTTTCGTTTCATCGCTTTCTGTGGATTGAATTTGATTAAAAACTGGTTTTAAAATTAAATTAAACCCACAAAAGGCACCTTTTAGTGGATAAAAGTTGATCTGACATTGTTACGTTCACTTAATAATATCGGCTTAAGGGTCCGTCTTCACGGTGCGGCTATTAACACCGGCATAATTATTTTCAAAACGCGACAGCAGCTTCGTTCGTACTATGGCTCCGAATCTCGTCGGGAAGCTTCGAACGTCCATTGATTTGTGCCGAACGCTGCTAACACCCGCAATCTCAACAAGTTTTGCAGTTTTCGGACATGTTGCGGGTGCAAATGAAAATAAATTTTTACATTCATGCTTTTACAGTTGTTAACATTGTATTTTGTGTTTTAAGAAATACAAATCGTTGCGTCTGGCCGAGAATAAAACGTATAGTGTGTATTAATCCTTAGCTTCAGTTGGCGCTTCACTTCGTTGTCAATTATTAAAATGCACGTTGAGTTGCATTCGGAAAAGAAAGGAACAAACCGAATATCAACTTTGTTATTCAATTTTGTACTGGAAAGTCAAAAGCTATTTTGGTACGGGTTTTGTAGACTTTTGACTGTTTTAGTGCGGGCTTTTTTAAAGTTCCCGCGTATCGGGAAAGTTATTTGTTATTTTGTTCTACAAATATTCAAAGTTTGATTTTAGCTTGCATTGCTTTTTAAAAAGTTTCAAGCTTGTGATTGAAAATGTTGTTATTTCTAATAGAACCATTAGCTTAAAAATTGGGGATTTTTGATAAATAAAATTTCATAGGTTATATTTTAATTATGTATTTAATTAATACATTATTTTTTTTGATTGATGAAAAGTAACTATTTTCTAGTTTGATTCAATTATCAATTTAAGGGACATTTTTCCATAACAATTTATAGGTTATATATCTAATGATTTTTGTTACAAAATATAGGAATTAAAATGTGAACATCATGGAATTGAAAAAAATTGTGATATTAATAAAATAAATATATCGTTTGATAGTTTAAGTTGATGTTAAATCGACAATAACTTTTCTCTTATTTTAAATATGTATTTTGTACGTTTTATTCTATAAAATACATTTTTTTTCATCAGATACTGACATTCAAACTTAATAGTCATACATTCAAGTTGCGTAAATTAAAGTTAAATTTCGAACTTGTAATTGAACAATCTTACTAATATTATAATTGTGAAAGCTTAGATGGATGGATGTTTGTTAGAGTTTGTAGCCTAAACGGCTGAATGGATCTCGATGAAATTTGGCATCGACGTAGAGGATACTCTGGAAGAACACATACGCTACTCATTTTTGTTTTCTTTAATTCCATGCGGACGGAGTCGCGGGCGAAAGCTAGTTTTTAAACATCTACAATTGAGACATGATTGCGAACATAAATGTATGCCGTAATAATGTAAAATGTGGCTTAAAAGTAAAATGGGCAGTGAAAGATGAATTTAAATAATGAAATGGTACAAGAGCACAGTTTTTGTAATAAGACTTTGTGAAAACAATCGATTGTTATTTTTGTAATTAAGTCATAATTACTATTATCATACCAACATTTTTTTAGGGCTTTGACCTTCAATAGGTCCTTAAATTTTATAGTATTTTAATTTTGTATTGTTTAAAATGTCAGTTAATTAAGTTGGAATAAATGATGTTATTATGTTTTTTTAAATAAAGTCTTGAAACTGTGCTCTTATTAATGTGTACAGTTAACATTTTTGAATAATTTTCATATTCAATAGGTGGTTTTTTTATCGTAGAATGACACATCCGTTGAAAAGAGTTACATCTCTCAAGGAATCTCTAAGATATGTAACTCTTTTCATGATGTGGGACAATTTGGTGACATTTAGTCATGTTTATAGTAAACTCCGTGTTCTGGAACCTCCACTTTTTTGGGTTTCGGTACATAAGGGTTCTTCAATGGATCTGCGTTTAATCTGAAATAATTTGAATTTGAATTTTAATATCAAGTATTACGCTTTTCAATCCAATAAAATACGATAAAAATCACCTATATTCTACAACTTTTCACGTAAAACATAGTATTCACTCGTTTGACTTCTTTTTAATATTTAATGGGAATGTTTGGTTTGGTGAAATTTGGCATAGACTTAGAGAATAGTCTGGAAGAAGACATAAATTACATACTTTTGTTTTTTAATTTCACATGGTCGAATTCGCGGGCGAAAGTTAGTGAGATACTTTCCGAACCCACTTGTAATATGACATAATAGTCGACGATATCTTACCAAGTCTAACTTAGGTCTTTGAAGGTACTTACTTGTAGTGTTCAATAGCTTGGGAGCAGTCTACATTGTACCACCAATCGCAAGCAAACTTGGTCTGGTCGAATAGAGTGCCGTTTGTGCAGAGGAAAGCCGCCCCTTGGTGACCTTCACGACCATCATGGCACACGTGGTAGGCCTAGAAACAAAAAGAATGAAACTTTAGTAGAAGATAGAAGATTTCGCTTAAATCGCGAAGTGAAAATATTACTGCAGAGTTACAAGTTGCAGATATGATGGACAGAGGAGGGGATATAAAAAAACAGGATGTTTCTCTTTCCTATAGTTCCCCGCCCAAGTCAAATTAGATTCATCTCAAGTGTTTTATCGAAAATCAAAATTTTATTTTATTATAAACAAAATTAATCGTGTAAATTAAAAGATTTCAAGAAAATAATTTGTAATTTGATTTAATTTATTTGTAAGTTGGAACCTGAAAGGGAATCCATTGCGAGAAACGTTTGGTTTGAGAATTAACAAATTGTATTTAAATAAAGCCCTCCAAGTTGTAATTTAAGATTATGAAGCTGTAATAAACTGTAGGTAAGTCACGCCTCAAGTGAAATTACTTTAACTTATTCAATTTAAACTTATTCATTGCGTTTAAATTAAGGGAACTCAAGTATTTTACATTAAAACATTTATTTCTAAACACATAATTATTTAGACAAAGTGATTTAAAAAACAGTAAATGGTATTTTTTTAAATTGCAATTAGACAAAAACAAGGAATAATCCACATTATCTAGGCTAGACTCTAGCCCCTCGATGAAGACATACATATATGCTAGTTGGCAAAAGGTTAGCTCCCCACAAGGGTGATATGCATAAGGCATTTCCCATGGTTAAAAATTATACAGATAAAAAGTTAGCTCTGTACCTGGCAACCAGTCTCCACATTAGCATACATCCCTGGGTGAACAGGCACGTGGGCACATGAGAACCGTGTGT
>NW_013525916.1:902783-904192 GCF_000836215.1 Papilio polytes
GTCCTGTGGCTTCTCGTGCTCCCGCAGCGGCTTGCGATATACCGCCTGCTCGTATTGCACCGGATATGTGTCGTAGTTCTGGAAATTATAAGCGGTTTTGATTTATTAAAGTTGTTTGAATAACTGTCGGTTTTCATTAAAAAAGACTAGCTTTCGCCCGCGACTCATTCCGCGAAAAAAAAACAAAAGTAAGTAGCCTATGTGTTTTTCCAGCTTATTATCTATATCTATACAAAATTTCATCGAGATCTGTTTAGCAGTTTAGGCTACAAACTCTAACAAACATTCATCTAAACTATCGAAATTATAACATTAGTATGGAGTGTGATTTCATAATACATAATGCATTTTTTTTTAATTTATCATATCCACGTGTGATAACCAGTTTATGGAAAAAAGATACGGAAAGGGAAAGTAGTATGAGGTCGACCTTGACTTAGTTCCACTTTCTCCGCGAGAGTGCGCTCTAAATGTCCTCATTACGAAACATAATAGTGAAAAAAGTTAATTTATATTATTCAACGGACTCATACTATGTCATGGGTTAAGTCTGGAATTACTTTTAAAGCAATTTGCAAATAAAATAGATTCTAGATTACATATCATTCTTTATACTAAAATTGTAAAGAGTGAAGATTTGTATTTTTGTATGTATTGAAATAACTCAAAAACTACTGGTCCGATTTTAAAAATTCTTTCACCTTTAGACAAATTATATCTGGAAGTAACATAGGCCGTATTTTTTTTTATTATTTTTTAATTCTACGCTGCCGAAATTGCGAGCAACAGCAACTAGTAACATATAAAATGGTATTATTACCTAATATTAACCGAGGACGTTTATTTCCCGTGTCGGCAAAATAGCATTTGTTGCTCATAAGGAATTTTTTTTTGCTTTGTAGTTGCTTTTTATCACTGTCCTACAAACCCTTTGTCATTATTGCAACCTAGATTTCAATCTTAGCAGTATATGATATAAAATCAAAGTTAGATTGAAGCGGAGTGTAGGTTTGAGAAATGTTCTAGACTTTACTACGTCAAAGATTAGAGGTAATTTCGACGAAATGTTACCCGTACCCTAGATTTACGGGTTAGATACCCAAAGGCCGTTGCCATAGTACTTTTGACCGAGTGAGAGGGGGCTACTGGCTTGTCATGGCCGCCCGGCGTTTGCGCAGTCTAGAAAGTTCCACACCAAGTAATGAGCCAGGGGTTTCTTAATCGACGGATCAGATGGCAGAATGTTTTCGAACCAGTATCCTAGAGTGGCGCAATTCGTACAATCAAATTTTATTGCTATACATTATGAAATATATTGGATAAATAATTTTGTAACACAGTGTAAAAAGTCGCTACCATTTTTTTTTAGTATATTATTTTTTTAAATAAATCAGTTAAACTTTTAGGTT
>NW_013525916.1:904442-906447 GCF_000836215.1 Papilio polytes
TAACAAAGTCGCTACTATTTTTTTAATAGCATATTATTATTTTTTTAATAAATCAGTTAAACTTTTAGGTTATTATAAGCAACGACCGGAAGCGATCCGCACAAAAATGACTCGAGATCCAAAAATTATGAGCGGAGTTGGGTGAAGTTTTGACATAATTGGACGTTTAGAAGAAAGTTATTGCAATAAAATTGAGAGTCGTTTGCGACCTTAAAATATCTAGGAGCAATAACTTGCCGCCTCATAAGGGAACACTAACTTTCGCAATTTTCCTTCCTTCGTGTTTCCCTTGAGCCCTTCAAAGGCGAATTACTGTTGGTTAAATTTACTTTCATTCTCGTCGGCTGGTGGAGTTCTGCTTTTTAGTTTTATTTCTTTGATCAACGCTCCTTAAAGTGGAAATTGTTTGAAAACTCCACAGCGCCGCCAAATTGGTATTCTGTTGTAATCTCGCAAATTCGCACCTTGGACAGGATGTTTCTTTTTTCCAGCGCTTTTTCTTGCCTTTATAAAGTGCGTCGTTTGATCTTTTAACTGGAGTTCTTATTACGTCTACCTTGCTATGTTTTTGTAGTTATAAAATGAAACGCCACATTTCGATAACGACTTTAATTAAATGTGTTTAAATAAAAAAGGTAAGCAGAAACTTACAAAACTTGTAAGATGTAATCGATATGGTTCAATTCAATATTATACCTGATACAGGTTCCCCTTAAATTGACTCTTACTTCTTATGAAAGGAAAGAAATAAAATATCGGGAATTGCACTTTCCCCTTCGATACATTCCCCAGCGTAAGCGAAAGAAGATAAAAAAGGTCATTGCGATATCGGAATGAGAAAATTCGAGAGTTAAACAAGAATCGCTTTCTTTGTTGCTCATTTGACGTAATATAAAAATATTTCGATTTTTTTAGTTCTATGGATATAGTTTTTTTTGTTAATAGTAGGAGGTCCGTTGTAACAAGGCATGTTAACAGCAAGCTTAAAAAAATTTGTACGAAAAGTATTTAAAAATGTAATTAAATCCGTTTAGAAAGCAAAATCTTACTTGTAAATACGCGGCATCAGAGACCAAACCACAGAGTAATGCACCCGTCAGAGCTCGCAGCACCGCCTTGCCCATTTCCCCGCACATGTTGATATTAGTCTGTATTTACTGTCCGAATGTAACACTACACTGCGCCAGTGGTCAAAAGATACTGTGCACACCTACCATAAATGACTCCCCACTAATATGGATTACTTATTTCGGTGGTAGGGAAAGGTAAGTTAAAGTCACTCGGGTAATGTTATTACCGAGGTAAGTGATTGACATATTGCGAGCTCTAAATCCACCGACTATCACATTTATTTTCAGTTAACAAAATGCGAAAGTTTAGATAGATGGATGTTTGTTAGAGTTTGTAGCCTAAACGGTTGAAGGGATATCGATGAAATTTGGCATGGATGTAGAAGATAGTCTGGAAGGACACATAGGCTAATTTTCGAGTGGCGGGCGAAAGCTACTATTTTATACTTTTTAAACTAAGATTAAAAATTCATGTAGCGTTGTGATAGAAATCTAAGATGTGATGGAATGCGAGCTAAGGATTTTAAAACAAAAAAGAGAGCTGTAACTATTAGAACTTCTTTTGGTTCATTAAATCTAAATGACTTGCATTTACACGCACATAGAGTACTCATAATTTTGAGAATTGTTCTATCATTTTCTATTGTTCCTTGTTCGATGTATCATGCACTTATCAAATCTTCTTTTTTCCTTATCTATACTATCATTATGAAAAAGAAAGATTTGTATTTTTGTGTTTTTGTATGTATTGAAATAACTCAAAAACTACTAGGCCGTTTTCAATCATTCTTTCACCATTAAAAAGCTACGTTACCACTGAGTAACATAGGCTATATTTTATTATTGTTTTAATTTCACGGGGACGAAATCGCGAACAACAACTAGTTTGTAATACTAACGTAATATCATGTTGTATCGTAGAAGATAATAGCATT